>NW_006290024.1:853475-865066 GCF_000327345.1 Myotis davidii | reverse complement strand
TGTTTTTTGGCCATAAAAAGGGATGACATGCTGATATATTCTACAACATGGATGAATCTTGAAAACATTATGCTAAGTGAAAGAAGCCAGGCACAAAAGGTTGCATATTATATGATTTCATTTAGATGAAATAACCAGAATAGATAAATCTATAGAAATAGAAATCAGATTAGTGGTTGCCAGGATCTTGTAGATAGGGGAGCAGTGAGGATTAACTGCTCAACGCCTATGGGATTTTATTTGGAGGTGATGAAAATATTTTGGAACTAGCTAGAGGTTGTGGATGCACAATATTTTGAATGTACTGCATGTCACTGGATTATTCTCTACAACAGTTAAATCTGTTATGTAAATTTCCCTTTGATCAAGCAAAAAAAGAAACACCACCTTCACTTAGGCAGTCATTAATCTATAATTCCTATCTTCTATAAATTCTCCAGATACTAGGAGTCCTCACTATTGTTGTTGCAAATCTTTAGAAGTGATTTCTGGAGTGAAGGGCTGTGGAGAGTAATGCATGAGGGGAGATTGAGGGAATCCACCAAGATCCACATGTGAATGCTAATGAGGTAAAGCATTTACTGGGCTGTTTTTTCCTCGCTGAGACATGTGGGAAAACAGAAATGTCCCTCCGAGTTCTTTATCTGCTTTGCTTGTACTCAGGGGAAGGTTCTCATTACATTGGGTTTGAAGAGATAAAAGTAATAACAGAAAGAAAAATGAGAGGCTGACTAGGATACACACTTTTTTTGAAATAAGTCAGTTCATCCCAAATTCTGAGGCTATTTCCATGCCTGTTTGGTGAGTGGCAGAGAAGAGTTTGATAATTAAAAGATGAAGAAAATCATAAAACAAAACATTTTTTCACTGCCAGTGATGTCATACTTCCTTGAAATTCTGCCTCAGCAGATCAAAGGTAGACAAACAGCGTGGGCAGGAGGAAGGTGGGAGCGAGGGGGATAAATGCCCCCTGAGAACTGTGAGTGTCCTTTTCCCTTCCCTATGGCCAGAGCCTTCCATTTGGAATATAAATGTTATTAAAACTTTCAATAATGACAAATGTACAGCAGAGAGAAGAGCTTTCTTTGCAGTGGGTTGCTTATCTGTGCTGACCTGTCAGCCCCCTCAGATGGGTGTGGGCCCCAATTCTCAGGGTTTTAGAAAGAATGTGTTAAAATGGGGTGGGGGTGGATGAGAGGAAGCTGAAATGTGTGCGGATGGTTTAACATGCAAATGCCCTAACTTTCTTTTTAGGTGGAGGATCAAGGTTGGGCTATTTTCACTTCTTTTCCACTCTCCCTCTTCCCATCCCAGTTTAGTTTCTAATTCAGGCGCATGAAAGGGCCAAGGAGACCCAGTTGAGGGAACAAACTTTTGGGGGTCAGCGGGGTCAGTTTAGAATAAATGTGTGGCATTGTTGTTATTAAGGACATGCTCTCAGCAGGGTGTCCTGCGCGGCACACAACGCAGGCCTGTTGATTCAACACTGGAATACCTCGGAGGCCTCGCCTTGGGAGAAAGGGAACTGCAGCAGCCAAGCCCGCACCTTCCAGCACCGGACTTTCCCCAGAAGCACAAAGACCCGCTTTTCCCTAATTACAGAGACACTGCGCTTGTGCATAACCCAACATTAATTGATTAATTAACCAATGCATTAAAAGAAGAGTTTCTCTTAGCATTTTCCTCTTTTTTTTTCTCTCTCACTTTTTCCCCCCTCCACTCATGCACAATCCAGGTCATTGAAAGCCTCAGATGGAAACAGTTTCTTAACAGTGTTTGAAAACAGCCTTTGTTTCCATGGAAGTGGCGCAGGCCCTGTGTGGTGTCCTTCCAGAAAACATTTACCTCTGCAGAGGGGTGTGTGTGTAAAGATTAAATGAGAGAAGGTGGTTAACACAGTCTGAGCACATAGTCAGAGCTAACTAAATATTAGTTGTTGCTAGTATGTATTGCTCAGCCATGAAGAGGTCAGGGAGAAAGATGGGAGACACAAGTAGAGACTGTCCCAGTTGGGGTGGAAATCAGATTAGCAAGGAGGGGCCAAGAGGTGGGGCTAAGGTCTTGGCTAAGAATGAAGTCTTTTAGGCCAATGAGATGTAGAGAAAGGGTGTTTCCAAAACCTGAATTAAGGAGTGACTCGAAAGTTTAAAATACGAAATACGTTTACCTAGAGGACCTCCCATTCTAAATTTTTAAAAAGCCACGTGAATTTGCCCAGATCTGTCTTGAGGAAACAAGACTAAGACACATGAATTATTAAAGAACACAAGTGCTAAATTATGTTTTACTGACTATTGGAATTTTAGGGCATCGGAGGAGAAGTTGGACAAGATTACCACATGGGAACCCTTCCAAAACAAGTAACAGCAAAAAGAAGACAGAATGCCAATAGGCGTGCAATGAAAGGAGCAAGAGGCATTGGTCCTGTGGTCAGGAGTAGCACCTGAGAGGAGGTGGTTATGGATTAGACCATCAGGTGGGCAGGAAGTATGGTGATAACATTTAGAGTGTTGTCTATGAGTGTGAGAAACTGAATTTGGGGTTAAAGTACATAATAGTTTGGCATGTGAAGTGCGTGAGCAAGAAGACCAGCAAAAAAATATGGCTATACCATAAATAAGGCGATTGTGATGACAGCAGTGGTGGTGGTACAATGTGTGCAGAGTGTGTTTATGGAGTAGAGAGATTAAAGTGATCTCAGAGAAATACAAAGAAAATAAATGATTGAGAAGGTGGCTATCTGGAACTAGGGGTTAGAGAAAAGGGAAGAGACAAGAATATAACTCTAAATTTTGCGTCACAGGAAACTGTTCAGTAGCAGCATTATTGGAAGAAAAGTAGAATTTGGGGGAAGTTGTTGTATTGAGGGTAAAAGAAATTTAAATTGAACTCAAGTGGGAGTATAGGTAATGAATGTTGGATGGTGGTATTGGAGGAAAGGAAAAATATTAAGGTTTGGATAATCAAAACAAAATGAATTAATGGTAAATTTAGGAGGCACATTGTAAGTTATCAAAAAGACTTCCTGGAAAAGTTAAACTAATAAAGAGGAAGTTGCATGATGTTTCTATTCATGAAAACTTAGGGTGAGAATATCCAAGCACAGAGTTGGAGTGTGAACAGTTGGCTGAGTGCCGCCCAGGTCCACTCTCCCTGCATCACTCCTTCAATATGTTCTCTCTTTATGATGATGGAAAGGGCCGTGTGCAGATGTGGCCAGGAGTCACGAGAGCAACAACATCCAGCTTGTTTCACCTTGGAAGAAGATTTTGAGGAAATTATAGGACAAATTTGCATCACATACTAAAGATGAGATTATGTGGAGGAGAATTTGACTTTTGTGTATAGAAGGCAATAAATTGGTCCTATTTGTTCAGATATGTGATGGATTTTTACTGACCTCATGTTTGCTGTTGACTTTGGTTATGGCCACTCTAAGTAATAAACTCATGCACTTTTATGCCCATGTTGCCTCATTTGAAGCCATCACCACATGGAATAAACCCTAAAAGAGAGTGAGCAAGTCACCCCAAATGACCATGCTGTGAGTATCTAGAAGTACGACATAGGGCCTGAGTCAAAGGTTAGGTCTGATGCCCCTGAGGGCAGAAACTGAGTCTGATCTGTCATGACATCTTCAGAACCTAGAACAGTGCACAGCACATAGAAGATTCTCAATAAGTGAGCAAGTGAAACTTTACAATTGGGACATTAGCTCTTAAATGAGCAATGCAAAAGGAACCATGTCACCAGGCTGCCACTTCTAAGCAACATGATGATTTTAGAATATACATGTGGCTGAATCAGAAACCAGAGTCACAAACAAACTGTTTTCAGTCATAGGAAGACTGTGTAGAAGGGACTGCATTTATTCCCTTGGCTGCTGGGGGTTAAAGTAGTGTGGGGAAGTACTGAGGTATGATATAGAAGGCAATCTAGGATGTGATATTAGGTGTGCCCATTGTAGACACCCCTGTCGACTATGCTGGATAAAACCAATGGGTTACTACTATCAGAGAATTAAAAAAATATAGTATATTAGCTATGCTGCTTACCTTCATGTCCCCACCCTGTAATTCCCTTACCTTGGCATAAATTATCTCAGCTATTTAACAAACATTAATTACACTAGCATGGGTCAGGAAGATAGTGTTAGTGATGCCATACAAATAAGATGTGGAGCTCTGTCTGTGTCTACAAACAAGTAGACAAGTGGCAACTGCTCTGCCCTAAAGAATCATAGGATGCATGGCCAGTCACTCGCACATCCTTCCTCTCACCACTTGCATCTCTGTATCTTGGGAGTATGCACTGCTGAGATGGTGGTGATGTCTGTTCTCCTGTCAATATGACTGGAGTGCCAGAGGGCCAGAGATTCGGCAAATGTCCTCTTCAGAGGCACAGTGAAGGCAAAGGATTCTGGAGCTAAAAATCCCTCTTTCTGAATGACCTCTGTGTTTTAAAAACCCAGAAAGAAAAGCAACACAATTTGCAAGGTAACCTTCTGCCAACAATACAGCTGTGGGAACTCAGCCAAGTCCTGGCATGGCTGCCCATGCCAGCCCATGATTAATGATGTCATTGCTAGCAAGATGAGGCCCCAAGTGAATGAGCTTGGCTTTTAACAAAAGCCTTGACTAAGCAGTAAACTGACCAGAGGGATAACCCACTGCAGAGTGTTCCAAACAGAGACTCAAAAAAGAACACCCATCCAGGGTGTGGGCAGAAGCAGAATCTGACAGGAAAGAAATGATACCATCATTTGGAGATAATCAAGGTTGTTTCCTTCACTGTACATGGGAAGTACATCACTGGAGCAGTCTCCTTTATCGGGTGCAGATATTAAGGCCCAGAAGGTAAGGGACTCCCGCTTGGGCCAGGTAAGTGGGTGGTAAAGCTGCCCTGGATCCGGCACTCTCTCTACTACGCCACACAATTTTCATAAAGCTCAGTAAGGTCTTATGTCCTGGCCACGGCAGCCAGTTCCTAGTCGGGAAACTCATCACAGACATGCATAACTTTCTGCTTCTCCATTCATCCATGAGTTACTGAATTTGATCAGAAGATTCATTTTTTTCAAGAGGGATTCACTTCCTACGTTCTCTCATGTTGGAGAAAGACTACTTGCTCTTTTCATTCTTGAACAATGTAGCTGGGTATAATATTGTTGGATCATACTTCCTTCTCTTAGACCTGTAGACATTGCTGTATTTTCTTACCATGTTGAATATTATTTGTGGAGAACCCTGAGGCCAGCATGGCAATATCTGCTTTACAGATGGCAAAATATTTTTTTCTAGATACATTTTTTCCTAGTTTTTTTTTTAGCATTGTATTTCAGTATTATAACCTGAATTTGTCTACTGTTGATTGCTTATGTCAATTTTTTAACTGAAGTGATTTCTTCAATTGCAGGTTCAAATCTTTTTTTTTTAATATATATTTTTTATTGATTTCAGAGAGGAAGGGAGAGGGAGAGAGGGATAGAAACATCAATGATGACAGAGAATCATTGATTGGCTGCATCCTTCACACCCCCTACTGGGGATCAAGCCTGCAACCCAGCATGTGCCCTTGACTGGAATTGAACCTGGCACCCTTCAATCCACAAGCCTATGCTCTATCCACTGAGCCAAACCAGCTAGGACTCAAATTTTTATTTCAATGAAATGCCCATTTATTTTGTTATTACATATATTTTCCATTCAATGACTTGGGTTCTTTACTTGAGGAATAGCAGTTATCCCTTTAACTCATATAGAGGTATTGGTATATTTTAGTTTTCAAGTGCTTTCCCACCTTTCAAGCTGATGTGTGGGAAACTTGATACGTGGGAAAACACTTGAAAAGTAAAATATACCAATACCTCTACATGAGTTACCCACTCACAGCAAGTCAATAATTGGAATAATCTCTCTTGAGACCTCTTCAGAACCTTGCACAAAGAGCTGAGGTTGATTTTTTTCTGCTGGGGGAGTCCAGGAGGCAGAGTTATTCTCAATATAAGGAGCGATATGCTTTACCCAGCAAAGGAAGAGACTGTCTTAGGAAGTGGTAAAGTCCTTATCCGCCTGTCTACAGTCTTACAGTGGAAAGTTGGACTCGGTGATCATAGGATGCCTTCCAGCCCTGTGTCCCTATGAAGAATAACATCAAGTAGGGTCCTTGCCATTTCAGTCTTTGGTCAAGGAGGCACTGCAGGGCTGGTGGGTAATCTGGTTTCCTCTCTGCCAATGGCTGCTCCACAGTAGAACCTTTTATTCTGAATCTTTACCTGGTGACAGATGTCAGAAACAAATTAAAAAACAAACAAACATGCCCTAACCGGTTTGGCTCAGTGGATAGAGCATTGGCCTGCAGACTAAAGGGTCCCAGGTTTGATTCCGGTCAAGGGCATGTACCTTGGTTGCGGGCACATCCTCAGTAGGGAGTGTGCAGGAAGCAGCTGATCGATGTTTCTCTCTCATTGATGTTTCTAACTCTCTATCCCTCTCCCTTCCTCTCTGTAAAAAATCAATAAAATATATTTAAAAAACAAACAAAAAAAACAGAAAAACAACAATACTGTAAGGCCAGGGCCCATGTGACAGAAGCCATTTTTTAGCTACTTCTGCTAAGAATAAGATAGTGTCCGGACAAGTTTAAAAAAATTTGACAATGGAAGTTTTAAAATATGTTCTCCTTATTTCTTTTCCTCCAATGACAATTATAAACTGTACACTTGCTAAGATAAAAAAAATCAGTATTGACCTTTTCTGCTACTCTATTACCAGTGTCTAGCATTGGGCTTGACAGCCAGTTAAATACCTAATATTTACTAAATAAACAAATAAAAGAAGTAATAGATTTGAACTAGCAAGTTTTCAAGCTAGAAAATAAAGAAATGCTATATCTCCTATTTCCATGAAGCCTGTATCACCAACGTTTTAACCAGCCCTCAAACTTTTCGTTTGGATAACTCACATGTTTTTGTTTGTTTTAGTAAGTGTGAGAACACTAGTAACTCCTTAAGGTTCTTTGGCTTAATAAAAGCCCCTGGAGAGGTGGTGTTTGCAGAGAGAGATGCTCTGGGGGCTTGTGATGGTGCGGGGTGGCAGTGCGGGGTGGTGGTGAGGGGTGCTGGGGTGAGGTGGCTGGGCAGGGTGACGAGAGAGGGTGGTAGAAGACTATGGAGTAGTAGAGTGGACGAGGGCCCGGTTTGGATCATGGCTTTACCGCCTAAGTGGTGTTTTATATATACTTAAAAGTCCTCTGAGGTTTCGTGTTTTTACCTGCAAGATAGTAAACTAATACCTCATAGAATAGTTATGAGAATCAGGAAAACCTTGTTGTAGAAGGCATTTAGGATGTTACCTAGCATAGGTTATTGGTGAAGTTGGCACTCCCATATCTGTTGCCTTTGCCTCCAGTTCTATCTCCACCACTGTTGTGGATGGAGGAGGGGAAGGCATTAATCTTGGTGCCTGGACAGTTCCATGCAGTAGAATTGTTTTCAGTTGACCCTCCCAAACTGCTCACTGACATCACACTCATGGTGCCATAAGTGGAGAGAGGAAAATCGCTCACTCTCCCAAATGACTCCACATTGGGTTTTAAGAAGGAAGAGGGAGATGTATTAAACTTGCCACCCAAAAGGAGCAGATTTTGATCCTGACTGCACTGGTTCTGAGGAATGGGCAGACTTCATCTTACACACTTGGGTGTTTTAAGACAATGCACGGTTCCATGAGACTGATTAAGTTGCCTTTGCTCATCCTCGTAAAGTCAATTTACAAATCCAACCTCTCTGAAGTCCAATACCCCAATATGCTGCCCACAACCTGTCCATTCCCACGTGACACAACCTGGCCACGAGTTTTATGATGGAATGAATCTTGGTGAGTGAATGCCTGGGTCTTGAGGGAGAGTCAGCATGGCAGGAGGTTTGTGCCGATTAAGTAGTCAGCCCAGATGCCCGGCGAGGAGAAGGCTGGTCCAGCTCACAGCCATCCAGACCTTAGGGCTCACACCAATTGCAACTTGAAGCTTGCTCAAAGAAAAGACACCTCTCAAAATCATGAAGATATTTAACTCCCTAAGAGAAAGTGGCTCTGTCTACAGGTGTAAGGAGTGGCTCCTGCACACGACGATGCCTCCCTGCAGTTTCTTTTGAGTGCCTGCCATGAGTCAGAGACTGTCCAGAGGGTGGGATAAAATAGTGCACATGGCAGACAAAGTCTGCTTTCATGAAACATGAAGTCTAGTGAGAGGAGGGGGGAGAGAGACCAAAACAAGTACAAAATCAACAACATTGCCAATAGGTTATAAGGGAGATGCAAATAATACAAGATGATGGGATAAAGGGTGATTGGGCGAATGCTTCCATCCACTGGTCAAGGATGGCTGCATGGAGGAAGAGCTGAAACTGGGAAGAGAAAGACGGAAAGGAAGATCAGAAGGAAAGAAGTTGCAGGCAAAGAGAACAGCTAGTGCAAAGGTCTTAGCACTGGGGTGAGCTTGAAGTTCTAATGGGTGACTACTACACCCGAGGGGTGAAAAGGCACAGAAGAACCCTGGTCAGTGTGCTGAATGATTAGAGTGTTGGCCCACATATGGAAGGGTCATGGATTTGATTCCCAGTCAAAGGTATGTACCTGGGTTGTAGGTTTGACCCCCAGACTGGTCTGGGCCTGTGTAGGAAGCAATCAATCGATGAGTCTTTCACATCAATGTTTCTCTCTCTGTGTCTCTCCACCTCCCTCCAACTCTCTCTAAAATCAATGGACAAAATGCCCTTGGGTGAGGATTAACAACAACAACAAAAGGACATGGAAGAGGGTAGCAGCAGATCAGTCAGTACCTAGGGGCCAGATCAGGCAGCATGTGGTGAACTTTGGTAAGAGGTATGACTGTCCCTTTTAAAATCTTGTCTCCCAGAGGTGACCTGGGGTGGAGAACAGTGGAAAATAATAACTCAGAAGTAAGACAAAGGCATGCATGAGAATTAAAAGGTTAAGATGGTCTACGTAAACTAGAGCCAGCCAATCTAAACCTCAGTTCTGAATTTAATCCCTATCTATGCAATTAAGTGCTACCAACCCTTCTGAAAATCTGTATAAATTAATCTTATTGCCAGTGACTCTCCCTCTGTAAGCTGGGTTTACTCAGGTACTGTTGACAGGAATTTCCTGGTTAGAAGTTAAATGGGAGGTCATGGGGAATGGTCAGCAGCCAGGTTTTGACACCCGTTCATCTCTTAACTAATTGCCCAAGGCCTTTGCCTGATCAGAGATTGATCTTTCATCTGTATGTTGACCAGTGTGTGCTAAAGGATCTCCAAAGTCCCTGCTAACAGTCTGCGGTTGTATGATTTCATGACATCTGGTGGAAGCTCATATGGATTGTGTTAAAGAAAATTAAACACATTTGATCTCTTCACAGACAAGGCCTTATTAATAGCTGAGAAAGCCACAGGCCAGCGGCCACATTGTAAGTGCCGAATCAGGTAAATGCCATGCAAGTATTGATAGCCTCCTGCCTGGAACCCATTCCAACACCAGTGGACTAGGAGAGCCTTGCTTTCCTCTTTTATCCCCAACACTGCTTCCAAATTTCTCAGGAAAGCATTCTCTTTTCCACAATGCAAGACAATTGCAAAATGAAGAGAAATGGATTATCCCATTCTGCTACTAATTTGGCAGCTGGAAAGTAAAAGGTAATAAAATGCCTGAACCCATTATGGAAGTTTCTGAGACTATTGCTGATGGTTAGGCGCCCTCTACTGGCCGGCTCAACAGCAAACCACCGAAAGGCTGAGAATTTTATTTTATTTTATTTTTTTTAAATTCTGGGACGCCTGCTTCCTAGGTGACCTAGAATGCAAATATTTGTCTTCAAGGATTTCCAAAAGGAAAACAAGCTGACAACAGGCCATTCCTCATTCAAGAGAAATCCCTCCTTGCCTTTACAAACACTAGAGGTGTCTCAGAAAAATTTTAATTGAAACGAAAAACAGAAAGAGCACCCGGGCTCAGAGTTGGAAAATACTGCTTTTATAAACTTTTCAGATGGAATGAAAACATCCATTAAAAATAAAATCTTACTGTAATTTAAAAATATTCATTTAAAAAATTATGGCCTTTATGGTTGTAGGGAAGAAAAGAAGGTTAGCATTCCCAGAATAGAAATGGGAAACATCTTAGTGACCAGTGACCCATGTACATAAACATGATTAAGGAATTGCTACCTGCCTTGTGGCTTTGACTGAGCCTGGAAGGCGGTGTTGGGTGCTTTGACCTCTCATTCTGCTACTTGCTGGAACGGTTACTTAAAGGCCCCGATGTTCCTAGTCTATGTGACATTCTCTCAAGTGTTTCAGCACAGTGTACAGATAAGTCCACTAGATTCAGTCTCCTGCCATCAGAGCCATTGTCCTGATTCAGTAGGAACACAGAAGGACTCCAGAGTATAGAGCTTATTTATTTATTCCCTCATTTGTGCTTATGGAGTGGCCTCTCGTCAGGGCACTGAGCTGAGTACTTACAACAATGAATTAGAGTGCACCCTGCCCTCAAGATCAGCTCTAAGAGGAAGAACAAGATATGTGGCATCTGTGATAAGGCAGAGAGGTGCCAGGGACCTGAAAGTACACCTGATCGATAGGAGTCTCCAAAAGATAAATCATTTCTAGTTCTCAGGAACCAAGGAAGGCTGTCCTTCTGGTGTTACAGTAAGTATTTCTATAATTTCTGAGCTTCCCTGAGCACTAAAGATAAGAGACAGAGTACTTTAATAATTCTGTTAGAGAGCTTGGGAAGTATTAGTAATAATGATATAAAAAATCCAAAGAATTGAAAAATAAGGCAATTACAAACTTACAGAAAAATTGTACTAAAAGGAAAGGATATTTGTAGTTCACTACTTGGCTCAGTAATGAATAATGCTTACATTATTATGATAACGTAAGCTTAAGCTGATAAATTAACCAAAAAGTATGATTTCACTATATTGGAAAGAGAAAAAGAACAATATGTATATATGTGTATATAAGGGAATTACATGTTCACTTTAGCAAGTTTATAGATAATGTATATAATTATTATATTAAGAAATATAGCCCTATAAATATAAGACTTGGTAGTGTGGAAGACTAGACTAAAAGAATCAGCTGGAAGTTGAAGGTGGTTGTTTTGAGGGCAGGGCTCAGGGAAGGGGTGGTGCTGAGGGATGGTGATTTTTATGATGAACATGGCCAGCTATTTAACTTTTTAAAACATCTATGTACATTTAGTTAAATAAAAAGTTAATAAAAAAGGAGAGGGGTCATATAGTAGACACTTTTTTGTTGGTTGGGTTTTGTCCGTCCATCTTCCCACACTTACTTGGGAATATAACCTTTGTTTTCTCAACACATTTTTACTCCTCTACTTATAAACACATTGTTCCTATGGAAGGTTGCATTTTCTCACATACCTATATTCCCTGGCAGCAACTGATGATCCAGATTCAGAAGGGAAAGTAGGGGGAGGGAGGTGGGAGAGAGTTAGATGGAGATACAGGTGTGTGTGTGTGTGTGTGTGTGTGTGTGTGTGTGTGTGTGTGTGTGTGTGTGA
>NW_006290024.1:838920-853455 GCF_000327345.1 Myotis davidii | reverse complement strand
GGAAAGAGAGAGAGGTGGGGTGTGGAGGGTGAGAGAGATCAAAATGGCACACAAAAACACAGAATGAGAGAAAGTTGAGTGGTGTTGAAATCCCTGGCTCCGTTTAATCCTGAGGATCAGCATTATTCTTGCCTTTCCAGTAATCTATATACATGAAAGCCTAAGCAACCATTCGGCTGTTCGATCTGTAGCTATGATGCATACTGACCACTAGGGGGCAGATGCTCCGACTGATAGGTTAGCTTGCTGCTGAGGTCTGCCAATCAGGACTGGTCAAGACAGCCCTGATCAGCCCTGATCAGGACTGGGCGAGACTGGCTGGACACACCCTGGAGCCCTCACGCGGTCCCTCCCTGGCCTCAATTGTGCACCAGTGGGGTCCCTCGGCCTGGCCTGTGCCCTTTCACAATCCAGGACCCCTCAGAGGATGTCAGAGAGCCGATTTCAGCCCAATACTTGCAGGCCAGGCCCAGGGACCCCACTGGTGCACAAATGCATGCACCGGGCCTCTAATATGGTTATAAAGCTTATTTCAAGTAGAAAACCCCGTACATTCTTTGCACTTTCTTTTCCCAGTTGTTTTGAAATTGTTTGTGTGTTTTCTTCTCTGCAGAGGACAGTGGCCACACTCCTTGTCTAAATGGCACCTGAGTAGCAGCCTGGTGGGGGCAGCCTCTTCAAACCTCTCAGGAAACACCACTGATGACACGGTGGGGACTTTAGATGGGGTCTTTCCTGTGACTAGCGGGCAATTTCATCTTTTATTTTGAGAGGAACCCTTGCCTTACAAGGCAGGTGAAAATGAACTGAGAAGCGGCTCAGCTGGGGAGAAAGAGCCCTGAAAAGGCAGGGAGATGTGCCAGCAGCAATCCAGAGTCCATGCAAACCAAACTGTGGGCACCTGGGTGCCCAGCACATGAGCCACTCTCTCTGAGGCATAAAAAGTGCAGTTGTCACTTCTCCTCCTCTCAGACTCACTATCTGCCTTTCTTTCTTCTTTCCCTCTACATCTTCTGCATGGATTTAATTTCTCTTAACTGAGGTAACATTGGTTAATAGCATAGATAAGTTTCAGGTGTACAATGTTGCAACTCAGTATTTCCATGTACTGTAGTGTGCTCAAATCTAGGTTCCATTAGTCACTACTCCACACTTAACCTTCACTCATTTCACCCTCCACACACTCAGCCCAGCCTCTCTAGTGACTTCCATTCTGTCGTCCATATCTATGCGGTTGTTTGCTCATTTCTTCCTTCTTGTTTGTTTGCTGTATATTCCACATATACATGAAATTATATGTATTTTGTCCTTTCAGTCAAATATGGCAATATTTCATCATTTTTATGGCTGAGTTCTAATATATTGTGTATACAGTTGACCCTTGAACAATGTGGGGGTGAAGGCCACTGACCTCCAAAATGTAACCAGTTGTCCCTCCGGTATTCACAAGGATTGGCTCCAGGATCACTGCAGATACAAAATCCACAATTGCTCAAGTCCTCCTTATAAAACAGTACAGATTCATGTGCACAGTTGGCCCTTTGCACTAGTGGTCTCCCAACCTCGGATCATAAAGATTTCAGGTATTTGTTGAAAAAAATCTGTGTATAAGTGGACCCATGAAGTTCAGACCCGAGGCATTCAAGGGTCAACTGTATATGCCACATCTTCTTTATCCAATCCAGTCAATGTACACTTAGGCTGTTTTGAACACGGATGCATATATTTTTTTCAGGTTAGTGTTTTTATATTCTTCAGATAAATGCCCAGTAGTAAAATTGCTAGATTATATGGTAGTTCTTATTATTTGAAGAACCTCCATACTGGCTGTACCAGTTTACAATCCAGTTTTTTTCCCCAAGGGAGACATACAGATAATCAATAGGCACATGAAAGATGTTCAATATCACTGATTATTGCGGTGGAAAAATGCAACTCAAACCACATTGAGATATCACTTCATACCTATTAGAATGGCTACTATCAAAAAGTCAAGAAATAACAAGTGTTGGGGTGGATGTGGAGAAACGGGAATCTGCTGCCTTTGTAAAATCTATTTGGAAAGTAAATCTGTGCAAACATTGGGCATAAAGTTGCAAGAATGACTGGTTATGGTGCAACATGTTCTAAGAGGAAAAGCCTCACCAAGGAAAGAATGAGCGGGGGCAGGGGCAGAGATGGGAGGAGCCAGGGGTTGTCAAAGCTACTAATTCTACTTCTCATGAGGCTCAGAGATCATGATAGCTGCATACGGAAAAGATGTCAAATTTGTAGAATAGAGCAGCTCTGCATGAAAACCTGCTAGAAATTATGCTTTGGGGAGTCAGAATAAAAAAGGGAAGAGACATAATTGATGCTGAAAAAGAAATTAAATCCATGCAGAGGATGCAGAGGGAAAGATCCACAGGAAATGATGAGAAAGGAAATGACAGACATGGAAGACCACGAGTGGAGATCAAAGGGAGAAAGGGCTGGAATAAATGAATCATAAGCAATTATTAAAAAAAAAAATCGAGTCTCAATTCTCCAAAGTTAGAAAAAAAATCTATAGACAGATTGCAAGTTCCCATGCTGTCCTAGGCAATGCAATAGGAATATATTCCCTTAATTCTGGAGTAATGTTTAAATTAAAAAGAGCAATACAATTTTAAAGCACTTCAGGAGAAAGAAAAGGTTATGTGTGAAAGTAGAAATAAACAGGCTGAACTGGAGGTTCTCATCTGCAGCACTAATGCCCAAGACAACAGAGCTTGCAGAGCTTGGAGCAAACACTACTGAGATGTAAGCTGTCTTTTATAAATTAAGACAATAAAGGATATTTTTATTTAAAAAGATCCATGAAAACCAATTATTTAAAAATTGTTTCCAACTAACTAGGGATACTAAAAGTATTGCAAGCTCAAAAATGAGAGTCATCTCAAAGTGTGATGAGATTCAGCAATAAAACCAGGGAATCATAGACCACATTTACCTCTCCAGGAAAGATGTAAATCTACATGTAAAACTGAATCTAAAATCAAAACATCTGTTCCTTTAAAAGTAATGTAAAATTCATGATTATATGAAAAAAATATGAGTTTAAAACGTCAGCTAATATTAACAAAGACTGAGAAATGTGAGGAGAAGGGAAAGTGTAGGATTGTGTACTCAAAAGATCATTTCCTTCTTGACTCTGAGAATTAGTTCATGTAAAGAAAAAGATGGCTTTTGAAATATTAAAAGATAAACATCAAAGAAAGTAAAAGCAAAGAAAACACAGTTCATGGAGCAAATAGGAGTAGCAAATGAAACAGCATAAAACAATATTTGAAGTGTATAAAAGTATATGTCAGAACATGAAATAGACCTCTTGTGCTAATAAACATTGATGTTAAGCACCTCTCTTAAAAGGCAATGACTCTTAAGTTGTTTTCCCAAAATCTAGCCAATTACTCTCTATGAAAGAACACTCAAAACAAAGGTATACAGAACATTTAAAGTAAAATAGTATTGGACAAAGATACATTGGGCCAATTCAAACAAAAAGAAGGACGGGTTACAAGCATATACAACAGACACCAACTTTCAGACAAAAACATAGCAGGGAGCAAAAGTTCACTTCTTTTGATGAATGATACCAATGTTTATGAGATTAATTAAAATAGCAAGAAAATTTTAACAAAACCTCTAAAAAAGAGCACACAGTAATACTTGCAGATATTAACATATTTCTCTATTCAGAACAATTCAAACAAACAGAAATTAAACACATACATAGAAATAACAAGATTTATTTCTACTTTCACATCTCTTACAAATGAACAATAAAACTTAATATTAAAATCTGTAGAATAGTTATTTTAATAAAATATTTCAGGTGACAAAAACATTTCAAATTTAAAAAATAAAAAAATGGTACAGCCTTCTTTCTTATTTCATTTTTAGACCAGAGTAAACTAAAACTAAAAATGATCAAAGTATTAAGCCATAGAAATAGACATATTAAAACTATTCTTCTAAATAACTTATGAACAAAAATAATCCATACCACAATTACAAAAAAGAAATATAAAGGGACTATTACACTGAAAAAAATTTTTTTTCCAATTTGTATCTTATGTAGAAAAATGATTGTTAGGACAGGTATCAATGTTTTAAGAGTAATTAGGTTTGGGTAGCATTTATTTTGTTTGCATATGTGAATTTGTTTATATGCATGCATTGCTTAACTACATGGAATGGATACTTGGTAGAGAGCATATGTTTATATTTTTTGAAGTTGAAAACTATTTGGGGCAGTCACATCTCTCAATCATGAGCCATAGGTACTTGCAGCTGCTGCAGGATGGGTTCATGAAGCAGGAAAGGCAATCTGGGCTAGGCACCAACAGCAACTATTGCAGTCCACCCCTTTACCACTTAGCTCTATGTGCTTCTTTCTGACTGTAACATTCCCTTCACCTAGATACAGGTTCTCTAGGATTCTGATGGGTCACAGTTTCTGGGGAAACTTATACAGCATGGATTATACCCTGTTGCTATACTTGATCTCAAGGCCTAACTGACTTTATCTACTTCCCACTTACAGGTATACCTGGGCATGGGGTTACCAAAAATACTTCATTGGAGCACCTCCACGATTGCCTTATTTAGCCACAATTCCACCTCCTGAGTATGATCAGACCTCAGCCCTTCTCAATATACATGGTAACTACTTTTTTGGCTGCTGGTCTACCAACACAAGGAATCCAGAGTAACTATATAGTAGCTACAGCTTTAAGCTTACTTGAATTATTACTGTGTCTTTTGATGGAAGTACAGGCCTTTCAGGAACCAGGACCTTGAAAGTCATAGACTCAAGAGCAGGAAGCACAAATTCTTCAGAAGGTTACTGGAAATGATAGTTATAGGGGGTACTCCGACTTTCACTGCTTGGTTCCTGGACCCATGTATTCTACTTGTTGGAGATGGAATCTATTGGACCATGGGCCCCATCCTTAGAAGATATCATCTCAAAGTTGATGCCTCAGCCATACTTTTAAGAGGCAGCCATTCTACTGTTCTATCAGGTTAATAGTTTCTAGATGAGACAGTATGTGGTAAGACTAGTGGATGCCCTGCTCACATGCCCACTTCCGGCCCCCTTTACCAACTGTTGGACTGGAATATTCCATTTAGAAGATCAAACTCTCTCTAAGCCTTTGGAGTAATGGTGCTGACTGAGAAATTATAGGTAGGAAAGGCAAATTGTTACCAAGAATAAATGTAAATCTTAATTTAGATGACTTGCTCTTAGCAAACTAGAAGGTGTCCAATGTAATTGAACAGCCAACTGTTGCTACTTGGTCTGATTTATGGAACTATACCATATATACTCAAGGTTGGTCTTTTCTACTGGCAGGTTGGACATTCATCAATAGAAATCCAACCTGGACAGTCCCCATCTTGGTGACAGAGAGCCAATATTGTGGGGCCCATGAACAGCCTCTATTTCTACTATCATGGCAATTCCGTGTTTGAGCTCATTATTTAAAGAATGCAGTGTCAGAGGTTGGCTGTCATCACGGTTCAGTGGGGGTAATGAAATACAATACAAAAATCATCACATTTGATGTGCCCACTCATACATATCCATTCACATATCTCTTCCTTAGACCTCCTTGTCTCTTCTTCCAGTATTATTTCTTCTAGGCCATTGGCCATGAGTCCATACATATTCTAAACTCAGATCAATGATCTCTCCACACAAAGTAGATGGTCATGAGGACTACCTGAAGCTCTGCCCACTGCAAGGACTTCTTTTCATTTCTGTTTTTCAGGGCCACCCCTAAGTGGGGCTAAAGTGCAGAATTTCATTTTTAGTTCACACCAACCTACTGAGCAGACCCCGGAGTTTCTCTCCTCTGCCAGCTGGGCATAGGAAATGATTCACGACATCAAGAATGTGAGCTGAGGGAGAGGTATCAGCATAATAGAGAACAGTGACATGAGATTCTGGTACCTAGTGCTTGAACCTGTTCTGCTTCATTCTGGAATGTACCACTCCTACCTTAAAGTGACCTGCCAGGCCTTATGACTTGGTAGGTCTGACAGAATTCAGATCAATTTGTGCAGTTCTGGCTCCAAGGCCATTGGATGCCCATGACTAGATTTTCTGACTTTATCAGGAATCAGTAGTAGGCCAGTTGTTTGAGTGTGCCCATGTGGCTTTAATGGTATATAGTACTTTGTTTCAGATGGTATGGCTTTGCTCAAGAACCCAATAATTCATAGAAAATCTTATGAACTTACTACTGGGGTTTGCTAGAGACTCTATAAAGCAATCCAAGTGGCCAGACTGCTTATGCTGCAGCCTGAATCTTCTTCCAAACATTTTATTGCCCTGGACCTTCTTAAAACTATGAGCCTTTGGCATTAGCAAATAAATGGCCAGAGCAGTATTCCCGAGTGTGTAACATGCTATAGCTAAAACTTGAAAAGGCACCTAAGCCCTGTGCTGCTTTCTTAGTGGTAGGAGGTGCACAGAGAAATAACATGCCCTTTACTTTAAAAAGGATGACTCATTTGACCTAGAACACAGGGCCTCTAAATATTTCACTGATGTATCCTGCCTCTAAATCTTTGCAAGGTTTATCTCCCTTCTTCTAGAATGCATGTGTCTTGCCACTTCTTGCTCATCAGGTCCAGCTACATGATGTCAGCAATATGGGCTAATATGGTGCTCTACAGAATGGCCAGATGGTCCAGATCTTTTCAACAATACAATGACAGAGAGAAAGCGAATTAACATATCTCTGGGGCAAGACCATGAATGTATACTGCTATTCATCCCATATGAATGCAAATTGCTTCTGTCCTATTTGAGGGGTAGTGAAAAGAATGCATTTGCAAGATCAATAGCTTTATGCTGCTTACCAGAGTCTCTAATAAAGATACCACTTCCAGCACAGCAGCTGCAATTGGTTGTACTATTTGGTTAAGGTTGCAGTAGTACACTGTTATTTTCCACAATCCATCTGGGTTTTTGCAGAACCACCTCCCTTGCATCTTTTACATCTTTGAGGGCGGTACAAATCTGCCATTTCCTCCAAAGATGTGATAATTGTTTTACATTTACGACCTTGGCTGGGTTCAGGAGAGTTTCAGAAGCTTCCTCTTGGCCTTTATTACTATAATGACTCTTAGTTTATAAGTCAAGAAACCCCTGTAAGGGTTTTGCCAACAGTTTAATATATTCAGGAACTAAGAAAATGACTAGCGGGTGTATCTGGATCCAGTGGGCACTGTGAGATGGCCCTCCATTGGGCATATTCAGAGAGCCAATCTTATCTTGTTGTCTCATGAGTCTACTGCATTGTCTTCAGGCAAAGAGAAGGTATATTCTTTAACAAGGAGCAATCCTCCAGGGTATCCTGCCCAAGTCTCAGCATCCACTTCTTCCTCATCAAGGCTCTGAGTTTGGTGTAAGATACTTGCTTTCCTGAAATCCAGCTACCCTCACATATAGGTCCTGAGCCTGGTCCTCAGAATGGCCAGCCCTCCAAACACAGGAGATGAGAGTCTCTTTAGATGATCCCAAAAGGACCTCTGCCTTTTTTTCTTTCTTTTTGTGTGTGTTTGTTTTGAGTTGGTGATTTATCTCCCCAGTCTCTCTCCAAAGCAACAGTGGTATTTAGCCATAGTCACCCAAGTCTGCAGTCCTTATAGTTACACTCAAGTGTTAGAGTTAGGCACAAATAGAAGCATATCTCCTATCTGAATCAAATCCCAGGTCACTAAAGGTGAAAATCTTAATGACTGAACCACTACAACATGCCAGGGATTATCCACATTTGCCAGAAAGGGCTGAGTGATTCTTCAGAATTTCATCCTTAAAGTCAGCTTCCTATGACTTCTGGTGCCAGTTCTCTAGACCAGGTTTCCTAGAAGCAGAACCTAAAACAGGAATGCATGTTCCCTTAATTTACCGAGCAGGTGCTCTCCAGAAAAAATCCTGAATGAGAGAAGCAGGATAGGGCAGCAGAAGGAGCCAAAAAAGAATGTGACCCAGGTAAAGTCTAGGGCTGGTAGTTCCGGAATGTGTTTATATCACAGGGTTGCCTGGACTTGAGGTAGGTTGGTAGATCCTACACATCCACACTAGTCAACTGGCTACTTCTCCAGCCAGGATGCTATAACCTCCCCCATGTCTGCATGGGGAGGACTTAGTCAGCCAAGGACAATTATCTGGAGAAGGTCCAGGTATACGTAATTAGCTGCAATACTTGCAGCAACTGAGGCATGAGCACGGTGGCCAATTAAGGAGATCTGAGTGGGGCAAATGGTCTCTAATGCATGTGTATGTTCCAGATTTTCCATAGCAAATTTGATATATTTTTTAAATTTATCTTTATTGTTGAGAGTATTAGATATGTCCCTCATCACTCCCCCCCATTGCTCCCCTCCACCCAGCACCCTTCACTGTGCTATTGTCTGTGTCCATGGGTTATATGCATGAATGCATATATGTTTTTTGGTTAATGTCTTCCACACCCCCATCCCCTTTCCCTCTGAGATTCACCAGTCTGTTCCATGTTTCCATAGCTCTGGACCTATTTTGTTCGTCAATTTTTTTGTTCATTAGAAGGTGTATAGTGAACCTTCCATAAATAGAAGATACATATGTGGATATTGCATATTCATATATAAATTGATACATAAAAAATTTAAATCTATGCATGGCTTTACATGAAATGTATGTCTCTAACATTAACATATATAAATATATATTTAAACATAAGAATAATGGTACATCTATAAAGTAAGGAAAATGATGAAAATATATACTAAATTATTATCTGCAGTTTTTACTTCAGGGGGATAGGTCAGAAGACACTGTCATATCTTTTGAAAAGTTGTAAAAAGTTAGAGAGAAAAATCATAGTTGGGAAAATTTTTTAAAATATATTTTTATTGATTTCAGTGAGGAAGGGAGAGGGAGAGAGAGAGAAACATCAATGACGAGAGATAATCATTGATCGGCTGCCTCCTGCACGCCCCACACTGGGTATCGAGCCTGAAACCCAGACATATGTCCTGACTGGGAATCAAACTATGACCTCCTGGCCAGCCCTACAAACACAGGAGATGAGAGTCTCTTTAGATGATCCCAAAAGGACCTCTGCCTTTTTGTGTGTGTGTGTTTTGAGTCGTTTGTTTTTTGTTTTGAGTTGTTAATAGGTAATTGCTCAACCACTGAGCCACACCTGCTGGGCTAGGAAAATATTCAGTGAGAGGGGGAAATGTTCATACTACCTTAAATAATACTGCATATATCTATACTAGTAGCCCATTGCACAATATTGTGCAGTAGGCTGCCCACTGCTTCTGTGGGAGCTGGCAGAAACCGCAGTGCACTGCCCTGAGCTGTGCTGCTTCCACCGGAGGCAGGAGGGAGCCGCGCTGATTCCGTGGGAGGTGGGAGAGAGTCACGCCACTTCTGCTGGAGCATGGAGGGACTTGTGCAGATTCCGTGGGAGGCAGAAGGGACCTGTGCTGCTTCTGCGGGAGGCAGGCCTGCTGTCTCCTCTCCAAGCCTGTGCTCAGCTGCGGAGGCTGCAGGCCAGCCCCCTGTCCCTGTCCGTGTCTGTTCCGGCCAGAGCAGCCTCCAAGCCTTCGTGATCACGATCACGGGCCGCAGGCAAGGCGGCTCCTGGGTCCTGGGGGTGCCACCTCCGGCGGGGGGTGGGCAAAGGCGCCCCGGTTCTCCGATCCAGGGCCGGGGGGCAGGAAAAAGGCAGCCCCAGGGCCACCTTTGCCCTGCCCCCCAGCTCTTGCCTGCTACCTGGGTTTCCAATCACCGTTCTTCCGTCCTTCCCTTTTCACTTCCCATCATTGCACCTACATATGCAAATTAACCGCCATCTTTGTTGGCAGTTAACTGCCATCTTTCTTGGCAGTTAATTGGCGTATCACCCTGATTAGCCAATGGGAAGCGTAGCTAAGGTATGGTCAATTACCCTGTTTGTGTTTTATTAGATAGGATATATAATAGGCTAATATGCTAAGTGTCCGACCATCTGACCAGTCACTATAAAATGCACTGACCACTAGGGGGCAGACACTCAACACAGGAGCTGCCAATCTGCAGTGACTTGGCAAAGGCAGTTCTCAGGTGATGCACCCCGGAACCAGAGAGGAGGGAGCCCGATTCCTCACGTGTCTGTGCAATTCCACCTTCAGCCATGGGTTATGTTGTTGCTGGGGCATTGTCGGCCCTGAATCTGGTTTTACTGCACACTTGCATTTGTGTTCCACATCCTGTACAACAGCAACTTTGCGGAGTGCCCTCTTGCATGCTGGGACCCCTAAGCGGATGTCAGAGAGGTGGTTTTGGCCTGATCCCCATAGCCCAGGCCAAGGGACCCCACCTGCCAGAGGGACCCCGCTT
This sequence comes from Myotis davidii, assembly GCF_000327345.1. Lineage (NCBI taxonomy): Eukaryota > Metazoa > Chordata > Mammalia > Chiroptera > Vespertilionidae > Myotis > Myotis davidii. The sequence goes on along the minus strand of NW_006290024.1, from coordinate 843,047 downwards.
ACTCTGCAAACATCGGGGAGGGATAACTGAAGGTTGCCTCCAAGGCGTGTCAACCTGCCAGAGGGACCCCGCTTACTCTGCAAACACCGGGAGGGATAACTGAAGGTTGCCTCCAAGGTGTGTCACGCCCATTTGCCCAGTCCTGCCCCACCGGCCACCTTCTAATTAATTTCCTTTCAATGTTCACGAATCTGTGCACCAGGTCACTAGTATTTAAATAATAAAATATTCTACGGCAATTAAAATGATCAATCAATCTACAGTTATGTGCATCAATTTGGAGAACTTTTATAAATGTTTATTAATCACTAAATCATATTGTTAAAGAGTGTAAGCATAGGTGACAACGGGCAGCAAGGAAATGATTATAACCAATGTCAGTAGCCTTCTGGATCCCTATGGAGGCAAGTGGTTGAGGTCTTGGAGGAGGATGAGCTTGTGCAGGAGGCCACTGGCCTCATAAGGCATGAGTGGTGTTCTTACCTGGGGGCAATTACAGGGGTTTTGTGTTCACCATACAGATGTGTACTACATGCTTTTGCTTATGCTGCATTTCATAGTAAAATAGCATAAAGATGTGTTCTACTGCACTGTGTGTGCAGACTGATCTTCATTTAATAAGAGAGAAATACATACAATAAAAATAAGCTTATAATTTAAAACACTAATTACAGGTGATTTAATTTTTCCCCATTTTTGCAAATATTCTCAATCAGCCCGAGTATTTAAATTAATTTTTGAAGTACTGTTTTTAAGGCATAGTCTTCAAGACCTGTAAGTTTACTGATTTGTAAGGATTAGTCCCCGATTCTGTTCCCAAAACTGTCACTGTTAACATTTTCCTTCATTGTGCCTAAGGTCCCTCATCAGGTCTCCAGATGCTCAGGGGGCAGGGCAGCCACACCTCCCCAGGGACCTCCGATGGTCCCCAGCAAGTCCTGATTCAATTCAGAGGCCTGCACCTGGAAAGACTTGGTCCCTCATGTGGAAGCATTTGTCAGGTTATTTCCTGAAGACCATTGATGGAGAAGGAGGAAACCTTTTTCTTTGCATAAAAGAAGAATATCGCCCAGGAAAAAGTCCCTATGTAGCCCATGCCCCAGTGTACAGGCTTGGGGGATAGCAGGTGAGACCGGCCCACAGGCTGCAGGAAGCTCAAAGCAGAGTTCAAGTGGTGTCGAGTCCTGACCTCTAGCTGTGTGACCTTGGGCAAATTATTTAACTTCTCTGAGCCTTAGTTTCATCAACTGAAAAGAAACAAATGAGGACAATATCTACTTCATTTGATCGCTGTGGAAGTTTATAAACCACCACATGCCGTGTTTGCTGGTGGCTCTCTGTGATGGGTAGCTGTTTTCATCAGCACTGTCACCATCAGTATTTTCCCAGTCAATTTGAAAGTGAAAGGTGTTTTCTCTGAGAAAGCATAAAGAAAAGAAGCTATAGAAATGGACTTCTTTCTTTGTGACCCTTTGTGAATGAGAGGAGTCCTAACGGAGGTAGACAAAGGGGATGGGTCTGTTGAAACTGAGTTATCTACTTCAGCTGGTGACCTCTTTTTGACTGAGGCATTCATGTGAAAACCAAGTCTCTAATCCTCTCAAATCTTTCTGGAGGCTTAGCTATGGAATCTTAATGAAAAGGAGTATCTGAGTGCTGACTACAAATGTTGATGACTTTACTTTTCTCTAATGTTTAAATTGAGTCAAAGAAAACTGGCTTCGTATTCTCTGGGACAACCCCTTCTGCACCTAAGGGAACTGGGAGAGAGTTGTTGACTCCCATTCCAGGAAGCCAGAGCTAGGAAGAGAGTAGATGAGGTTGGGTGAGGCAGGAAAACCACTGGCAAGAACCCAGGGGACCCGGGATCTAGGTTCCAACTTGGCAACATTGAGACCACACGGTGTGCTGAATATATGTCTCCTCAGGAACAGGAGAGAGATCTGAAATCAGAAATACCTGGGACCCCAGCCCACCATGACTCGGCTGCAAAACATTAGAAAAGTTTCTGAATTTTCTATGCTTCAGAGTCCTCATCTTGAAAATAAAGATGAAATAATTCTGAATTTGACTACATATTAGCATCAATAAGGATTTTTTAAAAAGAAAAGCTGGCTCTACCCTAAAATAAATCAATTAGAATTTTCAAATCTCTGGGGCAAGGCCTGGGCATCAGTATTTTGTGAAATCTCCCCAGGTGATTCTGCCCAGGGAAAGGTTACTCAGGGAAAGGCTGAGAACCTCTAACATCAATGTCCTGTTGACCTTCATGCACTGCAACATGAATGATAAACCAAACATATTTATGGGGGACTTTGAAATGTGCACTGAGGGCTCCATTTCAAAAGTAAGGGCGAGAAAATTTCTCTCTCCAAATCTGTCTTTTGCTTTCAGTGGCATGTTTGCAGCCCTGAGGCCATAGCTGAGTGAAAGAAGGAAGTCTTCGCAGCTGGTGGAGGAGCAGGGCTACTCTGTCCTGGGCTGAAGGCGGATTTTCTCGCAATCTTAGCCATGTGGTACTTTATAGGAAGGTGCTCTAGTGACATCAAAGCTGAAGTTCTCACTTAGACTCCTATTTCAGAGTGATTATCATTGACCGCCTGTTTCTTATGGTACTGGAATTTCTGATTTTTATTTTTTCACTTTTCTGACACTAATTTTTCTCAAGATTACTATCTTTCACTCTTCTGTGTGGCTCCTGAAAGCACTAGAGCACTGATGGTGATCCTATGACACACGTGTCAGAGGTGACATGCGAACTCACTTTTTTTGGTTGATTTTTCTTTGTTAAATGGCATTTAAATATATAAAATAAATATCAAAAATATAAATATTTGTTTTACTATGGTTGCAAGTATAAAAAAATTCTATATGTGGCACGGCACCAGAGTTAAGTTAAGGTTTTTCAAAATGCTGACACGCCGAGCTCACAAGGTTCTCCATCACTGCACTAAAGACATATGCTGTTTTGCAGCACCCTGACTTCCCACCAGCCCAGTGCTTGAGTGTATTCTGGGCAGAAGGGAATCTCTGTCTCTGCACAGAAGATCGGGGTCAGGGGAACCCCTCCACCCACTGCCTGGGACATTGGTGGTCCACCTGGCCAGCTGCAGGGAAGACCAGGGTGTTCAGCTCTCAACGCGAGCTATCATGGCCACTTAAAACAAAGTACTGCTAAAAACAACAGGATTAAAAATATTGACCCATATATGTTCTGAGGACCTCTATTTTGTGAGTAAAAAATATGAGTGCCAAATTGAGATAAAAAAAATCTTAAATTATTTTCTTTTTATCAAAGTATAAAGAATATTGATTTAAAACTCTGTCAAGGGTCATGGTTTGCACGAAAGCCTCAAGGTGGTTCTGCAGTTGAAATGTTTTTATTGAGGTCAGTCAAGCTGCATAAGTATCTTGGTCTTGCATCCAGGTAGCTCAGTCTATACTGACTGGGACTCTCCCTGGGCAAAAAGTTTTTCATAAAAGCCCAGAGCAGGCAAAGTGTTTTAAGAAGAGAAAGCATAGAGAGAAACCAAGATGGCGGCATAGGTAAACACCGGAAATTGCTGCCTCCCACAACAACTTCAAAAATACAATGAAAAGACAAAACAGACATCATCCAGAACTACAGGAAGGCTGGCTGAGTGGAAATTCTACAACTAGAAGGAAAGAGAAAAGCACACTGAGACCCAGAGGAGCTGTGGAAGTAAAGTGCAGAGGTACAGAGGCTTGAGCACCCACGCACCCGCGGAAAGGGGCTGGCACCTGAGGATGCAGCTGTCTTTTTGAATCAGGAGGGAGTCACAAGCTCCCAACTGCTCTGAACTCTGGTTCTGGGAAGTCTCTGGGGACCCAGGACTCATATGGGGAGAAACTGGACTGTCTGGAAGTAGGCAGAACTCAGCACTTGAGGGCGGCTTTCCCTCAGAGGTGCTTGCAGCAATTACCGAGACACTGAGACGAGGGGCCCCTTAGGGCAGGGCTGAGGATCAACCATAGCTGCTTGCTCTGACCTGTTGATTCCTTGAGACCCCGCCCCACCCAGGCTGTGGCAGAGGCTTTTGCATATGAATGCCCTGGCCCTTCGCAATCTGAAAATTACCTAACAATTTGCAGCTGGGTCAGACAGA
>NW_006290024.1:836826-837250 GCF_000327345.1 Myotis davidii | reverse complement strand
GGGAAGGGAGAAAGATCAACCAAAGGACTTACATGCAGGCACATAGGCCTAACCAATGGACATGGACAACGGGGTGCCGGGGGAGTGCTTGAGCCGGGGTGGTGGTAGAGGGTAACGTGGGGACAAGGACACATATGTAATATCTTAATCAATAAAAATATATTTAAAAAATGGAGCAAAAATAAAATAAAAAAAGAAGAGAAAGCATAACCAGAATACAAAGCTAAAAACAGCCCAATTTAATTAATATTTAACACTTTGCATTTGTATGCAGAAAATTTAAAATCCATCAGTGGCCAGGAAAACTAACAGTATTCAGAATCTGAAGCTACTTTATTTTTTTTTTTAATTTTTTCCGTGCACTTTATTTATTTTTTTTCTCTTTTTTTCTTTTTGTTTTTTATTGCTTAAAGTTTTAAAGGGT
>NW_006290024.1:828863-834157 GCF_000327345.1 Myotis davidii | reverse complement strand
TTCTAATTCTTTGAGTTGTAGAGTTAGATGATTTACTACCATTTTTTCTTGTTTTTTGAGATAGGCCTGTAGAGCTATAAACTTCCCTCTCAGGACTGCTTTCATTGTGTCCCATAGGTTTTGGATTGTTGTGTTTTCATTGTCATTAGTTTCCAGGATGTTTTTAATTTCTTCTTTGATCTCATTGGTACCTAGAGCAGGGTTGGGGAACACCTGGCCTGTGGGCTGTATAAGGCCCTCAAAGTCATTTGGTCTGGCTCTGCCAAGACATTAGGGGTGAATTAATTAAATGTTTGACCAATTAGAGCAGGCTAACTTTTTTATCATTCTTTTTTTTAATTGATTAAGGTATTACATATGTGTCCATATCCCCTCATTGCCCCCCACTCCCGTTCATGCCCTCACCCCCTGGTGCCTATGTCCATTGGTTATGCTTATATGCAACTTTTAAGTTGGTAATTTTATTGGGCCCTTGGCAGAAAAAACGTTCCTCACCCCTGACCTAGATTCTTTGGTGAACCTGAATTACCTAACTCCTGACTCCTCCCAAATGATAGACTTTAAAACAGAATTATCAAGATTTAGGACCCATATTCACGCTACATTCTGCCTCATTCTGTCTTCTCCCAACACATTGTTCATGATTTTTTATCAGCTATCCTATATAATAAAAACCAAATATGCAAATTGAATAAACAGCAGAATGACTGGTGGAATGAATGGTAGCTATAATGTCCACTGACCACCAGGGGGCAGATGCTCAGTGCAGGAGCTGCCCCTAGCCCACAGGCCCCAAGCCAGCCAAGGAAGGTGCCAGCAGGGGCCCCCAATCACCCTGCCTGTTGCCCCACAGATTGGGCCTGATCACTGGCCAGGCCTAGAGACCTTACTCATGCATGGATTTCATGCACTGGGCCTCTAGTCTATATACATAAAAACCCAGGCACTGTAGCAATGGAATGATTGGAACAACCAGAATGACTGGCCACTATAACACACACTATGACAGCCAACTGGCTTGATCAGGGCCCTGGGCCCTGATCGCCATCCCCCCAACTCCTGCAGTCCCTCCCCTCTACTGGCTCACCCTGATCAGCCCCCAATTAGGGCGGGCCAGCCAGACTCTACCTGTGCACAAACTCATGCACCAGGTCTCTAGTACTATAATAAAAGTGCACTTGGTCTTTGTCCCTAGTGCCGAGTACAGACCTCCTAAAACCTTTGGAAGTTTCTGAGTGATAGGAGCATTTTGTTATTTACAACTAGCCCCTTTTGACCACACCTGCATTTAAGCTAATGAGGTGAGTCAAGGTAGGTCCCTACACAGCCTCAGGATGGGGGCTGGCCAGCAGAGAAACAAAACACATGGTTAGGAAATTAGAATGCTCAGCCTCATGGCATCCCTAGGAGGGAGAGGCACAAGCTAGAGATTGATCACAAGGCCATTGACTTAATCAATCCTGCCCATGTAATGAAACCTCCATAAAAAATTAAGAATGACAAGATTGGGAGAGCTTTTGGTTGGAAAACCCACCAAAGTGCTGGGAGGGTGGCAGCTCAGAGCAGGCATGGAGCTCACACCACCTCTCCCTGCCCCCTTGCCCTATGCATCTCTTCCATTTGGTTCTCCTTGAGTTGTTGCCTTTAATTTAAAACAAACAAACGAACAAACAAAAAACCCGCAAAACAAAACAAACAAACAAAACCCCCAGTAATTATAAATAAAGCACTTTTCCAATTCTAGCAAGTGGTCAAACCTGAGGGGGTGAGTCATGGGAACCCCTGATTTATAGTCACCTGGTCAGAGTTTGGTAGCTCGAGACCCCTTTGTGGCTGGAATCTGAAGTGAAGGCAGTCTTATGGGACTGAGCCCTTAACCTCTGGGCTCTGTGCCTAATGTCAGATTGGATTGAACTGTAGGTACCCAGCTGGTGTCGGAGAATTGGAGACACAGTAGTGGAACAATTCATTTGAATTGTTAAGGGGGAAAACCCACATGAGAAGGAATCCTTGTCTGCCTAGCCAGTGAGGGTTGGGAAGGTTTCCCCACCACTGCCTTTGGAGTCAGTGTGGCTGCTGATCTGGGGGAGGGAGAAACAGGGCTGTCAGCCAACAGCACAAGCTAGTTTGCCCATCTAAGGGAAGCGCACTGTGTGTTACTTGACCAAGTCATTGCCTTAGAATAGCTACTTTGTGGGAAACCAATGTGAGTACCAAATCCTGGCATTACACCCACATTCTTGGCTTTGTTACAAAGAAAAATTATACCTTGGAATAACGTCTAACGTGTTCAGACTGAGGTTAACAGGCTTGGTGATGGCTTGAGGGCCCTGTCACTGCTCTGATGCTGTGATTCATTCATTGATCTTAGTCAGTTTGACTATTTATATGTCAGTGTCAAAGTCACACCCAGCATGACCATAGAAGCTGCTGGCCTTTATCCACAGGCAGACACTGGAGAATCAAGCAGGCTGGATGGTGTTTTGATACGGGGAGGAAGATACAGGGACATATGAAGAATTTATTGGTAGGACTCATACATCAGATGAGCCCCCTTATCCCTCAGAGACAGAATGTGATGGGCTTGGAATGCTGCAAATTCTGTGCTCTGTGAGCCTATAATGCTTCCCAGTTTTTCTAATTCCCAGAGACTTACATACTCATGGTTCTCTGCTTCTAGTTCCTGACATGTTCTCTACTTTACTCTGCATCTCCAGACCTGAACTCAGCCTCTGCTGAGAGAGAGAGAGAGAGAGAGAGAGAGAGAGAGAGAGACCCAGCAACTTTATGGGGGAGGGGGAAGAGAGGAAGAGGGAGTGAGGCTGAGGGGGAGAGGGGAAGGATAATGGGAGAAAAGGAGAAAAAAAAGCTTAAAACAATTGTTTTTCAAGTTTAATATTTACCTGAAAGCATGTGGTTATGGGAAGGTGTTCTGTCATTGACTTTAGTCCTCTTTTATCTTTTGGCCTTTTCTGTTCCCTGGCTCATCGCTGCCACCTCTCCTCCACACTCCTTCCCTCCAATAAGTGAAGAATGAATGACAGCATTGTCACCCTTTTCCATTCCTGAATAACTTAATAGATCAGTGTCTGCATACATTTTCTGTAAAGAGACAGGAAGTAAAGATTTTCATCTTTGCAGGACATGTGGTCTTGTCAAACCTGCTCCATGGGCTGTGACGGTGCAAACAGTGAGAGCCCAGACAGGCAGCAATCCCACTGGCCCCTGGGTTTGCTGAAGCTCGATTTACATCATGGTTATCAGTGGCTGCTAACATCACCCAAAAGTGACAGCCATTATGTACCTCCTGATGGCGGTACACACCACCGCCGGGAGGGAGAATGGAGGGGAAGGAAGCAAACCTGAACCTGGCCGAGTCTCCACCTCTGACTGCTCTCAAGGGATTCAGGAGATGCCATCCATCACAAGGATGCACGTAGAACAGTCAAGTTCTACAGGACAAAGGACCCGGGATCTGCAACATACTGCACAGAAAAAATATGGAAGGATAATTTATGACTGGAGACACATAGCAGCTAATAGAAATATAAATAGAATTGTCCTCAAAACTCCAAATTCTTGTCTAACTCTTATGTAGAGCAATTTAACCACCATCGCTCCACTCCTCGCCCAGTTCCCAAGCCGGTCAGGGTCTCCCTCAGCGAGACTCCACTCTCTGTAGGAGGCAGTTAGAAACAATCTTTTATCCAGTTTCTCTAGGAAATAAACATTCTTTAGGAGACAGCAAGGAAATAATTCAAGCAAAGAGGGTCCAATGAACAAAAGCAGATGTAGAGACAGAGAAGTATCCATCAATCATATGCTCAAAACTTAGAGGGAAGGTAGGCGAGGGTGGGGGTCAGGGGGAAGATCAACCAAAGGACTTGTATGCATGCATATAAGCATAAGCGATGGATATGGACAAATGGGGTGAGGGTGAGGGCAGGATTGGAGGGATGAGGGGACATTGGGGAAATAAGGACACACTTGTAATATCTTAATCAATAAAGGGAGAAAGAAAAAAAAGAGGGTCAAACCCTGATCCCTTTTTTGTTTTTAGTTAACATTCCATTGTTAGTTTTATTTAATGCACCATCTCTATTAGGACATACAAAAAAATAGCCCTACAGTTAGAGAAAATGGACGTATTTTAACAATCTCTCGCTTAACTGGAAATCATCTGAAGAGGCTTAGCACTTGGTAAATTGGTCACTTACTATTATTTTCTCTTTGGCTTTATTTTCTCATAAAATAATCATTGCCATGTACAATGCACAATCCATAGGGCTGTTAATTCTTTGGGGGGAAAATTGCTGCAAATATACCCATTTTTTTTTATTTAGATTTATTTCCCACCAGAGAACCATAAAGTATCCCATTTAACTATGAGTCTTAGTCTGTGGTAAATGGGAATACCCACACTCCTCTTCAAGCTTGAAGCATCCTTAGGTCCTCTGCAGTATAGAACTAACTACCGTGTTGCAATGAAAAGCAAGTTCCTAACTAGTTCACTCAATCGGATTGGACTGACCTCTGTTTCCTCAGCACACTCCTGTGAGCCTCAAGAGGTCTGTTTCTTAGAGCTCATCACCTATAGGTGACTTTTTCCATTTGTTTGTCCGTTTTTTGTTTGTTTGTTTGGGGTTTTTTTGCTTTTTGTTTTGTTTTTTAAATATTTCTTTATTGATTTCAGAGAGGAAGGGAGAAGGAGAGAGAGATAGAAACATCAACAATGAGAGAGAATCATCGATCGGCTGCCTCCCGTACACCCCCTACTGGGGACCGAGCCCGCAACCCAGGCATGTGCCCTTGGCCGGAACCGAACCCGGGACCCCTCAGTCCGCAGGCCGACACTCTATTCACTGAGCCAAGCCGGCCAGGGCTGTTTGTCCGTTTTGTCAGAGAACAATTATCTGACTTCCTGCTCACACCTAGAAGGGAGACTTTAGGCTGTCAATAATAATATGCTGTCATGCTAGGATTCTAGAATAATCACTCTAAGCCCCAATTGAGCTGGATAGTAGGCTGGGCATAACAACTACCTAAGAAGTTAGCAAAATAAAAATTCAGGGAGGAGAAATAGAAAAAGAAAACACCAATGGAATTTCATGAACTTGTATGCTTCACCCTCAATCTCTGAAAAATCATTACAATAAAAGGCTAATATGCAAACTGACCAAACGGCAGAATGACCGGTTGCTAGGATGTACACTGACCACCAGGGGGCAGACGCTCAACGCAGGAGCTGTCCCCTGGTGGTCAGTGCGCTCCCACAGGGGGAGCACCACTCAGCC
>NW_006290024.1:790120-828797 GCF_000327345.1 Myotis davidii | reverse complement strand
CTCACATTATTTTTTCTCACCTACTTAACGCAGGCATTGGACTTGATAATTTAAGGGCCCTACTACTTCTGTAATTCTATTCTTTTTATGAGCTGGGATGACGTGCAGGTTATTTACTGTGATGCAAAATACAACTTCTACACAAGATGGCAAGCCTGTGTGAGAGCCTGGTACACATGTAGCAAAAAACACATTTCTCGGTGGTGCTGCGTAGCTTCAGGGCCCAGTCAGGGGCCTTAGAGCCCACCTTCAACCTGGCTGGATATCAAGCTTAAAGATGTAGACACCTGTACCCAACTCAGACCTTCACAGTCTAAATTTCTAGAGTTTGAAAACCAGTCTTCCAGAACAGACTACAAACAGGTGCCTGCAGGTCCAAGCTGGCCCTTGGTAGGGTTTCCCTCTCCACCCCAGCTTTATCCTATATAATAAAAGGCTAATATGCAAACTGACCAAACGGCAGAATGACCGGTTGCTAGGATGTACACTGACCACCAGGGGGCAGACGCTCAACGCAGGAGCTGTCCCCTGGTGGTCAGTGCGCTCCCACAGGGGGAGCACCACTCAGCCAGAAGCTGGGCTTATGGCTGGTGAGTGCAGTGACAGTGGCAGGAGTCCCTCTCGCCTCCATGGCAGCAATAAGGACCCCCGAAAGGTCCCAGGCTGTGAGAAGGAACATGCCGGGCTGAGAGATCCCTCGCCCTCCAGTGCATGAATGTCATGCACTGGGTCTCTAGTAGAACCATAAAGATTTATTTAGGCCCTAGTTGGTTTGACTCAATGGAGAGAGCGTCGGCCTGCGGACTGAAGGGTCCCAGGTTCAATTCTGGTCAAGGGCACGTGCCTGGGTTGTGGGCTTGATCCCCAGTGGGGAGTGTGCAGGAGGCAGCTGATCAATGATTCTCTCTCATCATTGATGTTTCTATCTCTCCCTCTCCCTTTCTCTCTGAAATAAATAAAAAATATATTTTTAAAAAGAATTATTTAGTTCTGAAGAAAATGTGAGCTCTACTCTTTCCTGTCCTGCACTCCAGCTTGTGACAGTGACAGCAATTCCAATTCCACCAGTCCCCAACTCCAGCACAATACATGCCCCTCTTAACCTGTCACACTCACCAAATCAAACCATGCTAATTACTTGGGCTTCCAGTGACAAGTCTACTGGCAACATTTCCCTGGTATCTCCTCTTTGTCTGCTGCCTCCTCACAGCATGGGCAATGACTTCAAATTTCAGGCTCACGTGCTCACACACTTTGAAGCTAAATATGACCTTGGGCAAGAAATATTGAGGGAAGAAATGCATTAGAAATTATTTGCCTCTGTGTTTAATCTGCAGTAATCATGTAGAGATCCTGGGTCTGCTGCTAAAATCCATCTGCTAGTCCCTAATCTAACCAGACCCTCTGTCTAACTTCCTGCCTCTCTTCCTGTTTCTTAGCCCAGTTTTCTGACTCTGAGCTCTAGGAAGACATGAATTTTTACTTACCTAGGATACCTGTTCTCTTTTCCTAAGCCTATTTCTTTGATCTTGATACTTTTTAGTTGCCGTCCACTCTGGTCCTTACCTGATCATCTAGCTTAATGGATCTTTCTAAATAGTACCTTTACCTATCACTATCACTATCACTATCACTATCAGTCTATGAATAAGTATTTACACCAGATACTGAGAGATGAAGACTAGACTCAGTTACCCCCAAACTCATTCTATTTTAAATTACGCTCAGTAAACCTACACCATGGAGTTGTGACTTTAAATGAGCTCATGCTGAATACACAGAGGTTTTATAATAAGACATGACAGTCAGATCACGTAGATGTTTTCTGCTGCCTATTCAGGGCAAGTGTTTGACCGTCACTCAGGCCAGATTACAGTGAAGTGGTTAAGGTGAGGTATTGAGTTCAACAGATGGGTATGAAAAGCCCCTCTTTTAGGTTTTGCTATGTGTCAGCTCAGTGACTTTGGGAAAATTACCTAACCTCTCGGAATCTCAGTTTCCCCATCTGTAAAATGAGGATGGTATTAATACCCACCTGTGGTATGTCCCTGGTTCCTGGCACAAAGCTCCTCAAACCTTTGATTTTCTGAGTGGTAATGGTGATAGGAACATCTTTCATTTCAGTGAGATAGCTTTAGGATGGGAACTGGTCACCAGAAAGACAAAGCCTTGATTGGAAGCTTGACACCCTCAGTCCCACCCCCACTCACCCCCAACCTGCCAGGAGGGGGGAGAGGCTAGAGATTGTTAGTTGCCAATGCCGATGATTTAGTACACCATGCTTATGCAATAAAACTTCTATTAAAACCCTTAATCAGCTCAGCCAGTGTTGTTCAGTGGTTGAGCATTTACCCATGAACCAAGAGGTTGCTGATTTGATTCCCAGTCAGGACATATACCTGGGATTGTCAGCTCAATCTCCAGTACTGGGTGTGCAGGAGGCAGTTGATTGATGATCTTTCTGTCTCATTGATGTTTCTACTCTCTATCCCTTGCCCTTTTCTGTCTCTAAAAATCAATAAAAACATTAAAAATATTATCCTATATTAGAGGCCTGGTGCATGAAATTTGTGCACTCATGGGGGTCCCTCATCCTGGCCTGCGCCCTCTCACAGTCCGGGTGCCCTCTGGGGATGTCTGAGTCAAACATCCTTAGCACTGCTGTGGAGGTGGGAGAGGCTCTCACCACCACTGCTGCACTCACCAGCCATGAGCCCAGCTTCTGGCTGAGTGGTGCTCCCCCCCGGACATGCCCTGGAGCCCTCCCGTGGCCCCTTTCAGCTAATCAACTTCCCACATCCTTCCCCAGCCCTGATCGTGCACCAGTGGGGTCCCTCGTCCTGGCCTGCACCCTCTCGCAATCCAGGCTGAGGGAACCTCCCCCCCCCCCCCAAGTGCATGAATTTCATGCACCGGGCCTCTAGTTAAAAATAAAAATTAATAAAACCCATAAGCAAAGGGATTAGAAGAGAGGTCTGGCTGGTGAATATGTGGAGATGCTAGGAGGATGGCATGCCCAGAGAGGGCATGGAAGCTCTGCATCCTTGCCCAATGCATCTCCATTTGGCTGTCCCTGAGTTGTATCCTTTATAATAAACAGATGATAATAAGTAAAGTGCTTTCCTGAGATCTGTGAGTTCTCTGAATTTATAGCCAGCTGATCAGAAGTATCAGTGACAAGCTATGACTTGTGATTGGCATCTGAAATGGGGGAGTCTTGCAGGACTAAGCCCTTAACTTGTAGTCACTGACCCTAACTTCAGGTAAATAGTGTCAGAATCAATTGAATTGTAGGACAGCCAGCTGGTGTAGGAGAGTTGAAAGGACACTATGCATTTGTTGTCAAAACTGTTATGAGTAAAAACATTTCATTTCCACTTCATAGAGTTATTATGAAAATGCAACTAGATAAAGTCTATAAAATGCTTAGAGAAATGCCTGGGTCTTGATAATTACTCAATAGGTGGTTATTATTTTTATTGCTATTGCTAATGTTGCTATTATGATTATAGGATAAGGTTGACATTGTATTGTGAAGATCAAAGAGTCTGACCTGAACATCAATGTAATGCACTGAGATTTTCTCTGGGACTTTGGAGTCTTGTTTGACCATTTATTTATATATTAGAATCAGACTTTTTTCTAAATCATATGCTGGGTTTTTATTAAAAACTAGAGGCCTGGTGCATTAAATTTGTGCACTTGGGGGGTCCCTCAGCGCACCCTGCCCCCCTCTCACAGTCCAGGAGTCCTCAGGGATGTCCTACTGATGGCTTAGGCCTGTGGGGAGCTGATCGGGGAAGGCGCTGCCCCCATCACCCCACTGCTGCTGTGACTGTCAGCCACCGCAGCCACCTCGGTGTTTTCATCAACAAGGACTCCAGTCCCTTCACCATGAAAAAAAATGACAACTTTCTCTAGGCATTTTCAAGATGTCTCTTTCATAGGATATGACCTTTCTTTCTTCCTTTCTTTCTTCCTTCCTTTCTTTCTTTTTTTCTTTCTTTCTTCCTTCTTTCGTTGCTTTCTTTCTTTCTTTCTTCTCCTCACCTGACGATATTTTTCCATTGATTTTTAGAGAGCATGGAAGAGAGAGGGAAAGACAGAGAAACATCAATGTGAGAGGGACACTTTGATTGGTTGCCACCTGCATGAGCCCTGACCTGGGCCCTGGCCAGGGAGGACCCTGCAACCTAGGTACATGCCCTCGACCAGAATCAAACCTGGACTCTGTGGTCAGCAGGCTGAGGCTTTATCCACTGAACCAAACCTGCTAGTGCAGGATATGACATTTCTTAGGCTCTCCAGCAGTGGACCTTCATTTTTTCCTCCAGGAGTGAGGTGTAAAAACCCTAGATCACCTTCTTGGATTCTTATTAGGCAAGTCACCAAGAACACTGTGAGTGGCGTATGGGGAGCTTAGCCAATGAGCAGTCAGAAAAGGTGTTTCCTCTGCAGCTCACATGTAGAGGTGGCACTGCTGATGAGTACGGTCCCTCTTCCTCTCCCTCTCCCTCTCCTTCTCTCTATCCCTTTCTCTCCAGCCTACTCTCTCTAAAAAGCAGTGAAAAAAATCCTCTGGTGAGTATTAAAAAACAAAATACAGAATAACAGTCCTCCTCCTTGGAGATGCTGAATATGTAGGCCTGAAAGAGAGAATTCTTGGCTCTGTGAAGATCCCTACATGAATTTTATTAACAATATTTGGAAAATTAGCCTAAGCCACACCAATGATTCAAGTTTGTGCTTTTCTGTGTTCCAGGGAAGAATCAAATGTTCTTTTGTTTTATTGTGTCAGAACAAAATTTTACATGTGTTAAATACATAATTCTTATTCAAATACCCAATAACAGATGCAAAAGTTCTGATTAACTCAGTGAAGAGACTGGCAGGATGATAATGCTGTTCAGAGGAGATTGCCAAAGATGAAAGACTGAAGTAAAACTGCTAAATTAGATACAATCTGGCTAATGTCCTATAGGACAATAAAATCATCACTTTTTGAATTGGTTTGTCTTCTAGACAGAAATTAGTTACATCTTTAAAAGCCTAAAAATTCTTTTCATCTTCTCACTTTGCTGATCATTATATGTAACTTTCCAGGGCTGTAAAATGTCAAAATATATGGAACTTATTTAATTGTAAATAGTGTGTCAGAGTTATGTGTTTCATAGAAAAGGAAATGATCATTCTCTAGGCCTCTAATGCCCCAATTATACTGAAAGGACTGAAGTCAACGTTTTACTCCAAGCCTGCACTATGCTGCAGAGGCTGCTGGCAGTTCCGCCCTTTCCTTTCTGGGCCTGAGATCAGCCGCAGAAGCTGCAGGCTGGCCCCCCATCCCTGTCCATGTCCACTCCAGCTATGGGGAGCTGGCCCAAGCCACAGCGCAGCAGCTCGGGCCAGCCCCCCTGTCTCTGTCTCCACCTCTGCTCCAGGCCTCACCTGCATGCACAACCTCCTCCTGTCTGGTTATGACCCGTTATGGCATCCCAACCTAATTTGCATATTACCTCTTTATAGATATGGATACCATTAAGCATGCTCTAAGACAGTTGTAAACAGAGTTCAACTGTTTTTTGAGCTGGAGCACCCAGTATTTTGGTTCACAAATCATGTACATGTATTGTTAATCATAATAGTAAATAGTAGCAATTTCTTTATAAAATATTTAAATGTGAAATAAAAAGGGGTTATAGTGATTTGTTTTCTCTCAAGTGGATAACCTGGCACTCCCTTCCCTTTGGGGTTGGCACACTCCATTTGCAGACAACTACTGTAAGGCCTTGGGCAAAATGAGCTCTCAGACAGCACTGCGGGGCAGGGACAGGTGTATCCTGGATGAACTAGAATTAGGATCAGAGGCCAAAACTGTTTGAGGGCCTGGACCACCAAGAGTTCTTGGCCATCTGTTTGAATTAGTTGACTTATATGGGAAGCAGTGCACTGTGAGGAGGAAATTTGTGTTTAATTTCCTGGGAAGAAGACAGGAAAATGCGGAAGATGATGAGGTCCATTGCTGGAGGCAAAGACCAAGTAGTTAGCATAATAAATTAGAGCAGTCTGTCAGAAGGCTGATGGACCTTGGGCTTTAGCAAGAGCTAAAAGCTATGCACCAATTGTTCTGTTGAGACAATGGTGGCTGAAAGCAATCTCCTAACCTGATAACTTTTTACTGTTTACCAAACCTTACCTTTGGTATGCATGTTTGCTTTGCTAAAGGGTAAATGTATATTCTGGTAAATAAAAAGCTATGGGTCCAGAGATTTGAGGAGCCACTCCACTACAGAGTAGGTCTCCACCTGGCTCCCCCCAATAATTTCCAAATTTATATTTCTTATCTAGTATATCCATTTGCACATGGCCCCTTCTCCAGATTCTGAATCCTTGCTGCAAAAGGTTGCAGCAGCCTATGTATTAATATAGCCCACAGAGAAGAGGGCTACCGGCATAGGTTAAGGGAGACTTCCATGAGGACTCAGGAGGTATGACACTGCTGAATGCTGGGCTCTTCCCTCTGGTTATTAGCTCTTGCTTGGGCATGATGGACAAATGCAGGGAATTCTTGGTTCCTCTATGGCTGAAAGCTCTGGGAACTTTGGGAGACAGCTCTTGCAAAGACCTGGCATTCTTGCAGAGAGCACCAGGTGGCTCCCAAGTATCTGCAAAGGTAAGTTATTACTAGAAATGGGCTGGAGCAGGAAGACTACTTATGAATGAATTCTCAACATGTATCTAAGTCATTCCCAAAATAACTTGGTTGGAGGCGAGGGTAGAATTCTCATTTGAGTATATGCAATGCAATAAGCCAGTTAGATTTAGTCACTGGGAGCCCAGAAGCTCTGTGATTGTACACTTCTGTTTCTAGTATGGGTACTAGGGCCATGTCCTCAGGGTTTAGTGCCCCGTTTATGGCCTGGATGAATGTGGGAGGAAGCATCTGGAGATACAAGGCCTTGGGGATAACAACTGCTCTCAAACACTGTGGCTTCCAGTGGGTAAGTTCACATTCTATAAGGTTAAACACTCAAGTAAAGTTTCCATTTCCTTTGCTAAGAAAATGATCACAGTGAGTTTCTTATGTGGCCGTACCAGAGAGCTCTACCAGAGGTCATACCAAACCATGTAGCTCGATGATGACTTATATTTGGCCAACATAATGTTTCAAAAATTTTAATAGGATAATCTTTAGATGGGTTATATGCCCTGTCCTTCACCATAACCCAAACCACTTCTTCTCAAGTAATGAGTCAGATTCTCTCCTTTACTTGGTTTGCCTGGTTCCCAAATCACTTGAACTTTCAGTACCTGCTTCTTTCTAGTCCCCATTTCACCATCAGAAGAATGCAAGCATGTCAGTCAGGAGGAAGGTTCTGGAGCCAAGTTTGGAGGAGGAGCACCAGACTGGGGTTGTAAAGAAGTCCACTTAGGATGTCATTCTTCTACCTGGGATAACTTGCTTTGAATCTCTGAGTCTCAGTTTGCATTAGTGTAGAGTGGGAGAATCAGACCAGCTGTTCTTCTAAAAAGCCACACTCCCTTTTTTCCTAATGTGCTGTAATCTCAGAGTCCTACTGTTAGGTCAGTAGGATGACTGGCAAAGTGAGAAGATTCTGGACCAGGAATCAGAAGCGCTTTCTGCTTTGCCACTAGTTCACACTGTAAAGAAAATGAGGGACTGCATTTGATGATCTGCAAAGGCTCTTCCAGCTCTTTCCTCCAGTGATTCCAGTTTTCTACATGTGCAGGGGAACATATTCTTCTAGTGAGGACAATTGTGTTTGAAGATAATGTACTCTTCCAAGACCCTGGTCTGGTATGTATTCTGCTTGTAGATTTTGAAATGCTTCAACTGGATTTAAGCTTTTATTTTATTTTTTCCTGGCCTAAGACTTTTTATGTAAAGCATTGCCTGAGGGATCCACACAACCTATCCAGCATTTCTGGGAAGTTCGGAATTCAGGATTCTCCAGGAAGCTAGGGTAGAATTCTTCTTTGAACTGGGAGCTGTAATGGCCCAATACAAGGATGGCAGCAGCAAATGGGGTGTCCTCTAGGGTCCTCTATAGGAAGCTTGTGGTAAGCAAATGCTTGGTTCACTCCATGAGCTGTCTCCATAAAGATCTTTCTGTAAGGTGCTGTGAGTGAGTCGGCACTGAGCCTCACACCTCTCACAGACTTCTGGCTGAGTTCCCCATGGGAAAACTGATCCTTCATATCATTAAAACATCTGATCCCTGAGGAAGCAAGCTCAATACAATTCATAAAACCCTGTTATGACAGTACAATGTATACAAAGTATACCATGGGCTGAGAACCCTGGTTCCACAGTGAACGTAATAAAAGAAAATAGATTTCCCCATCACATGGAAAATGAAGTTTGGATTAGAGGTTTATTATGATCACAAAATATGGCTATTACTGTCATAGACTAGCACCCGCTGATACACAGGCCTCGGGCTCTGTTGCCATAAAAGATGATGAATTCCCAAGAACACACTTCTCAGTGTTTTTGAAGGAAGAAGAGCCAGAATGTTTGGGGCCCTCTCCCTGGACTTCTCATGCAGTGGCCATGTGGCCATGTTGTCCCTCTCCTCTTACAAATGCTACCTGGAGAATGTCAAGCCACCCAGGAAATGAAGCAACATATGTAACTGAAGCTTAAGGAACACAATACTCATATGTGTGCATGTGTGTATGTGTGTACACACATGTGTGTGCATACTGAGCCTTTTTTGGTAGCTTTTTCCAAAAAAGGCAATGGGTATAGTGAGTTTTCATTTCCTGCTAAGCAATCTGCCCACTCCATAGCTAAGCAAGCTGCTTCAGGTGCCCCGGGTAAAGGAGGAGGGTTGGTTCATGGAGCTCTTGGGTCATAAGCATCAGAATTGCCACAGCTTGATAATCATGACGGAGGTAGGACTGAAAAGAAGAGACAACAGAAGAGGGTGAAGGGATAAAAGGAAAAGAGCAGAGATGGATTCTGAATTCCCATTGTCCTGTTAAGTTTTGGGAAAGCAATCACCTGTCCTTCCACATCATTTAGCAAAATGTGTCCTCAGTCATGGAGAGCTGCACCAGTGAACCCAGAGCCTTCATTGGAGGAGACTGAGGCTGCACGGGCAAGGCGAGCAGTTCAACACGCACAGCGAGCAGGTTTAGGGAAGGAGGAGGGCCTTGCTAAGGAGTCCAGGTAAAAGAATAGCTTTCAGGCAGGTGGGGCAGTTTCTAGAGCCTGGAATTGTGCCAGGAACACTTATTAGCATGTATATGTATGTATACCTGGTATACACATGGGAGAGGCCCAGGAACATTTTATTAACATGGATGCCTGATGTTCACATGGGAGAGACCCAGGGACCTTTATTAACATGTACACCTGCTGCACACATGGGAGAGTCCCAGGAACACTTATTAACATGTACACCTGCTGCACACATGGGCAAGACCCTGGAACACTTATTAACATGTTTACCTGTTGCACACATGGGAGAGTCCGGGGACACTTATCAACATGTATATCTGCTGTACACATGGGAGACCCAGAAAAACTGAGCAATTGCCGAAATGGCCCCAAACCACCAAGTTAAATGCCATCTCTGGCTAAAGACAGATGTTGGAATAAAAGGGAGTCAGGTATGACAGGTGATGGGGATGCACAGTAAGTAGGGTAAGGCTGTGATGCAGGTTCAAGGCCAGCCTTCTCCACTGGTGAGAGTTCTAGAGACTTAGAGTCATCCCCTCTTCATGGCACAGAGAGGACACTTACGAATTGGCATTTCCCCACTAGTGTCGATGCCCATCCCTCACCGAAGGGCAAGTTCTCCCGTTCAGAGCTTCTCCGATGTCTGTTGTTCATTTAAAATAAGCTCAAAACAATCCTTTTGCCAAAGAGTCCTATTTGAGGGCAGTAAATTCTGCTGCTCTTCAGATGGCACTTGAGGAGAAAGGCAGGCCATGAGGACAAAGTGTCCCCACAAACAGCGTGTGTCTGGTCATTGAGGGCAGAGCCAGGGGACAGCGGCAGGACACCAGGAGGAACCGGTGTGCTGCCTGCTGTCACGTCCAGCAGAGCTTGAGGAGCCTGGGTGAGGCCAGGGCAACAGGACCCAGAGCAGCACTCAGCGTGCTCCCCCTGCCCCTCACCAGGAGCATCCCTGCAGCTGTGCAGCGGGCATGCCACTGGGAGCACGCCTGTCCACATAAGGGCTATTTGAGATGATTATTTTTAAGAAACAGACACAGAGGAAGCTCTGAAAACAGAGTTGAGTTTACTTTTTTTTGTAAGAAAAAGAATTGCATTTACAAGGGAAATCTCCGTTTCTAAGGGTGTCTCCCTCTATATATTGGGAACAGACGGTTGACTCTAAATCACAAGAAACTTATCAAGAGGGAAGGCATGGCCTTAAGTCTGCATAACTCCCTCACCTGTGTCTTTTCTGATAACCTCCCACATCTGCCCCCACCTCCACCTCTCCCCGCCCCCACTCCTGCCCCCACGCGTGCCCCTCAGCCTCTTCCTTCTGTCTTCAGTTGAAGGCAGTATTTAACTTATGAATTAGGGGTTTACCTAGTTTTCCTGGCCTCCCGTGTGTAAGGAGGAATATATGTTATAAACTCTGCTTGTTTTCTCTTGTTAATCTGTCTTTGATTCCTGAGAGGGGCTTTGGAAGAGCAGGGGAGGTGAGGATGGGGGTCTCTGCCACAGAAACCAGAAAGTTGTTTTCCTCTTCTACACGGCAAAGAATGTCACCACGGAAACCAGAAGACCCAGAGAATGGCACAGTGTGCAGAAAGCGGGGCTGGGAAAGCCAGCAGCCCCCTCCAAGCTCTCTTGATTTGGGGCTTGGTGGCCCAACTGAAAAGCCGAGGGACGGAGATAGGAGTGCCGGGAACCAGCAGGGTCCATGGCCTCAGGAGAACCAGGGGGAGTCAAGTCAGCCGGCAAGGGCCTGGGCTCTGAGTGTAGCTGGCGCACCCACAGAGGGAGCCAGCCACCACCATGGAAAGGGAGGACCTGGGTGGCCAGGACCTGTGTGCACAGGGACTCCCCTCCTCTCAGAGCTCACACAGGCACTCGGGGTTCCCAGGGTTCCAACATGCCATTGAGGAAGGAGCAGGAGGAGGGAGAGAACTCTAAACCTCTGGCCATTTAGTTTCATTTTATTCAAAAGGAACAAAAACGTCACTCAGTGGTAAGTTTTTCCCATAACCCTCTGGTTCAATCAGCAAAGTGGAGCTGGTGGAGATAAGATTTCTTATCTGAGTGGAGCGAGTTCCAGCCCTGCTCCGTACATAGTGAATATGTCCTAAGGCAGCTGGGCCCCATGGTGGTTTCCCGCCAGCTGCCAGGTGTGCAGACACTGGCAGGAGCCACTGTGAGGGTCCATGCCGAGTGTTTCAGCGGAGCCTGTCTTTGGAGACGAGCAGGTGTATGGGCAGCAGGCAGCCTGGGAGCAAGGCAGACCCCGCAGCCATGATTACCTGGAGGTCGTCTCCTTTCACCTGGAGCTTCACTTCACACTGAGACATCAGTGACCCTGGAGATTCCAGCCTCGGTGCACTGATGCCCAGACTCTGTGACTGGAATGGGGGTGATGACTAATCACTCTGATGCCTAAATCCCCATATTTGTCATGCACTTTCAGTCATACCAGTGTTAACAAAGAACCCAGCCCCATGCCTAGTCTATGAATGCACTGGCTACCACAGCCACTGACCTCCACTGGCATTAGGTCAGCGTTGTTCCTTCTGTGGACTCAGAAACGGAGTTGGCTATACCAGGGCAGAGTAAAAGAGGTGGTTTATCTTAAACATCACAAAGAAAGTATGCCCTTTGGGGTCACTGAAGATCAGGGTGCCCGTGCAGGTTTTTTGGTGTGAGATGCTGCCTAGGTGGTCAAGGAGAAAAAAAATGTGTGTGCGTGTGGGGTGGGGGTGAAGAGGGGAGGTAATGGCAGTGAATGGGTTCTGACTGGAGCAGAGGGCTGCAGCTGCAGTTAGTGTCTGGACAACCTTTTTGCTCTAAAAGGAACCCCCCCAAAAAAAAACCCACCAGACAGGGACATGGTGTGCAATGGTGTGGGAGGAGGCTCTAGGGCAGCGGTTCTCAACCTGTGGGTTGCCAACCTGTGGGTCACGACCCCTTTGGGGGTCTAACAACCCTTTCACAGGGGTCGCCTAAGACCATTGGAAAACACATATATAATTACATACTGTTTTGTGATTAATCACTATGCTTTAATTATGTTCAATTTGTAACAATGAAAAATACATCCTGCATATCAGATATTTATATTACGATTCATAACAGTAGCAAAATTACACTTATGAAGTAGCAACGAAAATAATTTTATGGTTGGGGGTCACCACAACATGAGGAACTAACTGTATTAAAGGGTTGAGGCATTAGGAAGGTTGAGAACCACTGCTCTAGGGCATCCCTTAAGATTATACTCTCTCAGGCACACCTGGAAGAACGGCTAGCCCCTCATAAGCATCATGCTGGGGGTGGTGGTGGAGGGGGAACACAGGTAGAGCTCCATAGACCCTCTACTCCAAACATGGTGAGCATCCAGCAGCATCAGTCACATTGGTAGGGGTTTAATTAGCAACGCAGAAGCCCAAGCCTCATTCCAGACTTCTCCTCAGCACCCGCCTTTTAACAAAATCCCCAAGGAATTACTAAGCACATTGAAGGCCAGAAGCACTGCCCCAGCCCTGTGGTTCTCACCCCTAAGTTGCACATTGTAACCTCCTGAGCAGTTTTTATAAAGGGATGCCTAAAAGTGAAACCCAAGTATTACTATTATTTCTTAAATGCTTCACAATGATAACCAGGAATAGTCAGAGATTCTCAAAAGTCAGCGAGCATCAGGACTACTTGGAAGATGTAAGAAAGCACAGAGCACTGGAACCCACCCTGGAGTCTCAGATTCAGTCGGTCTTGAGTGGGGCCCGACAGCCTACATTTCTAACACATTCCCAAGGGATGGAAGATGCTGGTCGGGACCACACTTTGAGTACCACTGATCTTAATGGAGATAAAACATGACAAACGTGGTTCCCAGAGCTCCCAGGCAACAGTATCAGCGTCCCTGGGGACTGACTACAAATGTCCATAGCAGGCTCCACACCTGATGTAAAGAGTGAGAAGCCCTGGGCGAGCCAGCAGTCGGGTGTAACAAGCCCTGCTGTGACTGGGATGCACGCTAAAGTTAGGAACCAGGGCTCCAGTGTGTAGCTCCAAGCTGCTCAATAGCCAGCAATTGGAAACAGATGACAAATTATGTCTCCCTACCTATTTCTTATGTGCTTTGATCTATGCAAATAAAACCTCCTTTTGTACATGACTTTGCTTAATGACAGAGAGCCTTGAGCTCTGGCCAGACCCTTTGGATGTTTGCCCACTAAGGGTGAAAGAGCATTAAGAACAATCATTCCTACATATCACACATTCATATATGAATGTATACATAATAAAATACTCACTTATGCACCAATATACATACATATATGTACACATAAAAATACACATATATCAACTTAAAATTTCCCAGTGAGCTCCATCAGCCCTGACAGTAAGGAGAGTAGATAGTAGCTCACACTTCACAGGGTGCCTCTGAAGGATGGAGTTGAGCAGATAATGCTGGTTCCCTACCGTTACCCACTCCCTTATTCTCCCCGCCAATCAGATTCCCAGAATTGTACAGGAATATACCTTCTTTCTGGTAATTTAGGAGAAACCGATGAGCTGATTCTAATTGTTCTTAGCCGGTGGGTTTTAACACTGATAGTCTGAAGCATTTTTTTAAAAAAACATGCCTGATTTACTCACACAGGTTGACTTGATTGGTCTGAAGTGGGTCTGGGCATTGTGAGAGCTAAAAGTCACTCGGGTGATTCTAATGTGCAACCAAGAAGCCAGACCCCTGATCTAAGCCAATCATGCTAATCCCGTCCTTTCCACTAGTAATTGGCTTAAGGGAGGCTTGTGATGCTTTCTAGCCAATTAGTCAAGCTGAGGAGGTGCTGGGGAAAGATTTTTGTTGTTGTTCTTAAGCAGAGGTGAGAGTTGTCTGCTCTGAACACTGTTGGACCTCAGTGTGATGGCTGAAGTCACTTGCTGCCGTCCTGAGGAGGGGCCCACCACTTAGAGAACAAAGCAAGGGCACTGCAGAGAAGCAGGTCTGGAGCCTGGAGCCAGCACTCCTAACCCTGCCCCTTTCATACAACTTGGGTTTGAGATGATGACTCTTATTGTTTACTAGAGGCCCGTTGCAGGAAGATTCCTGAAATAATAGGGCTTCCAGTGGCTGGAGCCAAGCAGAGAGGGAAGCGAAACCAGCTGAGGCAGGCTTCGCTCCCACTCCGAGCTGCTCCTGCCTGGTGTATGCAAATTAACCACCATCTTTTAGCTCTATAATTGAAACATTGTATCTTTTGGAGCTGTTGCTTCAGGAGCTCAGAGGCCGGAGCGGCAGGTGGGAACGTTGTAGTCCTCCGTCACTGAAGCAAGCAAGCCTCCCTGTTTGCATCAGCTGCCTGGCTGCCTGCCGCCATCTTGGCTGCCAGTTAATTTGCGTATCTCGCTGATTAGCCAATGAAAAGGGTATCGCTCGTACGCCAATTACCATTTTTGTCTTTTATTAGATAGGATATTCAGCTGAATTAGGGTTCTCTGTTACTACCTATCGAAGGGGTCTTAGCAGAAACCATAAGTGATGCAGCTAAAATCACACTTGAGACAAATGCAGATTCATGTTTTATCTTAGCTTCGGGGCTCTTTCCACAAAATCATACTGTTCTCTGAGAACCCTGGGCAGGATCTTTGGACCAGAAAACTGCCCAGAGACCCACTTTGGGCCAGTAATTAGGAAATAGAATCACTACCATTGCATCTTATGAATTGAATTGTCTTGCTCTTACAAAGTGTGATGGCTAATTTTATGTGTCAGCTTGACTGGGGGAAGGGATTCCCAGGCAGCTGATAAGACATTATTTCTGGGTGCATTTGTGAGGGTGTTTCTGGATGAGATTAGCATTTGAATCAACAGACTTAGTTAAGAAGATTTTGCTCACCAATGCCATTGACACAGTCCAATTCACTGAGGCTCTGAATAGAAAACAAGTAGGCAGAAGAAGGGTAAATTTGCTCTCTGCTTGGGTTGGGACATTCATGTTCTCCTGTCCTTGGCCACTGGACCTCTTTCTGGTTCTCCAGCCTTTAGACTTAGACTGAATTATAACACCACTTTTCTGGTTCTTCAGCTTGAAGATGACGGGTCTTGGGACTTTTTTGCCTCTGTAATTACATGAGTCAATTCCTGAAATAAGTTTCTCCTCTCCTTTCCTTTTCTCTCCTCTTTTCTTTTCTTCTCCTCCTCCTCCTTCTTTTCTCTCTCTCTGCCCCCACCCCCATTTTTTTTTCTCTTGAGATCCGCAATATAAAACGTGTTTTCAGTTTGTTCACTAGCAACATTCGAACCAACCATATTAAATTGGGGGTGGGGTAGAGAATTTAAAGGAGGAGAATCACATATATCATTTTTCTAGACATGTAATTGGGCATGTCCCTATTTAAATTGAGGAAAACTAAGTCACTTAACAGAAATAATGAGGAGGGAAGACCTTCGGGAGCCAGATGATAAAGATGTACATAGTTTTCTGAATACATAAGAAGGGAGGGTTCACCCTAGAAGAGTGAAGTAATTAGAAATGGCTGTGTTAATTTCAGGCTTCCTTAGACACACCAGGGGGTGAAGTGCCTCAGTGGGTAGGGTCCGCTGAAAATGAGCACATAGTGGAGGGAATGAGTGACATGGAGGAATGTAATGGATAGTGCCTGTGGGCAAGCAGGCAGAGGAAAGTTTCAAACAGGAGGCAATTTGTCAGAAGGTAAAGCCAACTGTGATGGATGACATTTTCTCTCTCATATGAATAAACTATTGTATCCCTGGGGGCACAAATCCGAGGTGGTACTCATTTTAAAAATGACACACTGGTTGTTTAAAAAATGCAAATCATGGAGCACTGCACTGGAGGTGTCATTGTGGTTCTACCATTCAAATACAATAAAAACAAGGGTGTGCATATCCAGTGGGAAGAACGAATTAACCATTCAGATGACGGCTTGATTTTGTGTTTTAACTAAGATGTCGTTATATATGAAGGCAACAGAACAAATTGTCTGTCAGTTGACCTGGTCTAATCAATTAAAACAGTTGAAAAAAATAAATTTATTATTAGGTATTTGGTGTATTTATCACTTTAATATCAAATTGGATCAATGTTCATAAATCCAATTCATTCTTGTGGACTCTACAAGTAAATAACTAAATGGGCACCTCATTTCCATCTGCATTCCAACTTTTTCATCTCCAAAGGGAATGTGAATCTAACAAATCCATAGAATATGCATGTTTACTTCATTTGCCAGAGTTGTGGTGGTGCACCAGCCATAATTGTTATCATTAGCTCATAAAATTAATTTCAAGATGAGGACCACCATTAGGCTAAGAAATAACTCACATAATGAGATCTTACTTATGAGAAAAAGGAAAGCAACTCCTGGTGTCTAGGAGACGACTGAACGTTCTAGGGCTTAATGTTAGGAACTGCCTTAGCAACAATAAAACCCAACTTATTCATCTACAGGATGTTTCTGGCGGTCTTTATCTCAAGGTTATTGACACTGATGAGATAGAAAATAAGTGAGAAATCCATCCAAAGTGCCAAATATTTCTGAATAACTGTTTAGGACCTTATTAGAAAAAACAAAAATCTGGATTTGTGAGAGAATGTTTGCTTCAGCGTGAAGTTAATGAGGAGTGATTGTCCTTGATCACTTTCAGATTTTCTAGCCATCTTTATGGACTCTCTACTTCTGACCAGATTTTCATGGATTTCCCCAATGGGATTCTTGTATGGTTGTTCACAAATGCTCTACAGGTCAACCAAAATAGTTGATTTCTGAGTCTATCCTAATGTTGACTCACCAAACACCTTACTGAACTAATTCCTTAATCAGGACACCTTGCAGTGGATCTCAACCGTGGCTGCACATTAGAATCACCTGGGAATCTTTTTAAAATCCTGATTTCTGGGCCTCATCCTCCAGAAATTCTGTTCCTTTGTTATGGGGTGGTGCTACAACATTAGTAACAAAGAAACAGAATTTCTGGAGGATGAGGCCCAGAAATCAGGATTTTAAAATGATTCCCAGGTGATTCCAATGTGCAGCCAAGGTTGAGAACCAATGCCTTACAGGAACTTAAAGATCATCTCATCCAACCATGTTATTCTACTCAAGGCAGAATGAAAGGAAGCTCATAGGACAAATGGGCTGTCTGAAATTACCCAGTGGTTAGCAGCAGATTAGGGTTTATGACCCAGTGCTATTGGCTCCTAATTCAGTGCTCTCTCCACATTCATTTAGCTGATCAAAGTTGTTAAGTTATGAAATAGCATTTTTATTTATTGCAACAAATCAATTTGATCAGCATCACTTAATACATTACATGTAACTAAATTTCAAAGAGTCACATGTTGAGAATTTTTATTAATATTCTAAATACATTATTTATGTATGTGTTCAACAAACTTTTTCACTGTATCCTATATTTTTTTATTTTCTCCTAAACTTTTTGACCTGTTATATATTTACTCAATAAATATTAAAGAGATAATTGTCTAGAAGGTAGTCAGATGCATACAGAACTTACAAATTCTAAATAATATTAAGAAGTTAAGAATAAAATAAAAAAATGTTAAAAAGTTAGGTAATATCTTTAAATACTACGTAATGAGCAGCATGGGAGTTGGGGGCAGGTGGGAAAGGAAAGGTGGCCTCCAGCTGTGAAACAAGGAAATCCTCACACAGAGACGTGGCATGTGCACTGAGGGATGGCGGGAACTCGGACATTAAGAGGGGGAAAGGGCGAGTCAGCTGGAGAGAAGAGTGTGAATCGTGCAAATTGTTCTAAAATAGAGTCTTAGCTGTTGGTGCGTTAACACACTGGCAACAGGAACTGGCGGAATAGTGAGTCTCTGCCACCTACACACGCTGACCCCTCCCCTCCCTTTACTACTCACCTTGATAAACTTTGCAGGTAGTTTCACCAAATATTCTTGATTGACACATTGTCCTTTCCTAAACTCCTGGGAATAGTAAAAATACTTAGCCCTGGATTGTTACAAATTTCAATGTATATGAAGTGTCAATCTACTTTATGTGATCTAATTACAGAAACACTGAGAATTCAATTACGGAATATTGGTTAATATCAACCTCAAGAAAGAAAACAGAAAACACACACACCCTACTCACCTCACCTAGGACCATTGACATGGTCACTCCTTCCCTGGGGGCGGGCTTTAGCCTTAGAAGCACTCTGATTTCTTTGTTAGTCATCCGTATTTCCCAGAATGCCACCGGAATTCTCCTGCTGACAAGGTCCGTGTGGGGGCTTCCTCTGTGAGCGAGGTGCTTCCCTCTTTTCCGGCGAGAACCTACCCCTGGGAGAGCCTCAGGCCCAGGCTCTGACCGTGGAAACTGTCCCAGTGCATCCTTCTCAGATTCTGTCTTTCAAGCCCACTTTTCCACCCAGTTACAAGTTAGTGGGTCTTCTCCATGCTCACCTTGGGGAGCAAGATCAGTGGTTGGCTTCTTGTGTCTCTGGGCCCTGTGGCTGCCCTGTGTTCTCTCTGCTGTAAGTCACCATCATCTTTGGTTGATTTTGATCTCTCATGGGCCTCTTTTCTTGGCCCAGCCTCTCTTCATCTAGTATTTCCTGCTGTTACCGCAGTCCAATGTGATCTTTATACAGAGCAGCTTTCATTTCTAGGTCATCTCGGTTTGAGTCTCAGTTGGAGTGTTTTTCCTGGGAGTCCACCTTGGGAGGGGAATGTGAAGGATGAAGGCATTTTGTGCAACGTGGAGGCGTGCAGAAAAGCCGTGTGTGGGCCTGGCCACGCTGCTGTGCCCCGAGACCATCTGTGAATGTATCATCATCAAAGGAGGACTCTGCACCTGAGCGTCCCTCTGTAAGGGTTCACACCACCTCCCCCACTACCTTAGCAATTACACAGGAGCCCTAATACTTTTGCAGTTCTGCCCATTTTATTAAATCAGCAGAAACATGTGATCTTATACAGATGGCAGGTCTGTACCAAACTCAGGGGAGGAAGAGTTTAAAACCCCAGAGGTGCAGAGTGTGCTTCCCCAATTCCAAGGAAAGGACAGAGATCATTTCTCTTAGAACCTTCCTGTGGGGGCACCTATGTTTTTAGACATGCACTGATATTTCTATATCTAGTTCTTTTCCTCCCCTTCTAGCTTTATAAGGTGATGCATATCAGCATCTACAATAGTCTCTGACTTACACTCAGTTGGCAGTGAATACTGTTATAACCCTTTCTGCACAGCTGCACAGGAGTCAGAGCAGGGCAAGGAGGCTCAGGGATGGCCCCTTCCCTGTGTTTATGCTGTGCCTAGAAATGGTTAAACATGGGCCCAGTCACCTAAGCAGAATGAGTGTCATAGTGAGGGCAGTGCTTGTTGCTTGTTCCTTTTTGGGCACTTCACACTCAAGAAGAGCATGGAGAGGGGTCCCCACGCCAGGTGCAGTCTTCTCTGTCTGAATTATGAAAGGTCAGGGTCAGTGGCGAGCGAACAGGACTAAGGCCAGAGTTGTAATATTAGGGCTCAAAGAGCTTTTCATGTCAAAGTCCATCTTATGAGCTCCTGGCCAGTACCTGTCTATACTTAAAAGAGGGTTCTCTCTGGCCAGTGTTGCTCAGTGGTTGAGCATCGACCTATGAACCAGGAGGTCACAGTTCAATTCCCAGTCAGAGCATTTGTCCAGGTTGTGGACTCTATCCCCAGTGTGGGGCATGCAGGATGCAGCTGATCGATGATTCTCTCTCATCATTGATGTTTCTATCTCTCTCCCTCTCCCTTCCTCTTTGAAACCAATAAGTATATAGGTTTGTTTGTGTTTTTTTTTAAAGACGGCTCTCAAAACTCCATTTTTTGGTCTGACATCATGCACCTTTCCATAGCGGGGTTTCTCTCATTGAATGATTCAGATAAGATAGGTTTCTTTAATTGTCAGTGTGCTGAGGTCCGTGAGTTATTTACATCTGCATTTTGCAGAGGAGTTGGTCACCTGACTCCATTTTTTAGCTTAGAAACCTGTTGTCCCACCACTGCATGGCCTCCTGTCCTTGGAAAGAGAACGGGACACAGGTGGACGTGTGCCCTCAGGTGGACGTGTGCCCACTGGTGGGTCAGTTCTACTCAGAGGAAGAGGCCATTGGGGAGCACTGAGCCAGACGCTGCCATTTGCATAGTTAAAAAATTAAGTCAGTGGCACTATGCTGGACATTTAATACCACACCAGTTTTCATTTTCTTTCTGTGTGTTTTGGGGGGAGGCTTATGAAGATGGAGCACTGTGTACTGAAGGTGGTGGGGTTGACCTCATTATTCAGGCTGGTTATAATGACTGTCTGGTGCCAGGGGCCCCAGGTACCAACCTGGATGCTACCCCAGGAAGATCCTGATTCCAGACCACAGTGCATGCCTTCCTAAGGATGAGAATTTCCCGTAAGGCAGAAATGTCTTCTCCCATTAACACCTACGGGGTCTCCCAGAAGAGAGCTTAGGAACCCAGTGTTCCCTAAAGTTCTAGCAACAGCAAACTGAACATAATCAGGAGAAAGGGCTGTCAGTTATCTCTGCGTTGGCCCAGCTATCTGGTACTTTGTCACTGTCATTACCAGCCTTGCCCCAGAGCATTTTTAGCTCAGTTTCACAATTTCTTAAAAAAAAAAAAGTCCTACTCCTATGCCCCACCCTCTCTTCCATTTGGACTTAAGACTCTTCCCCCCGTGGCTGCTGCTGCCCTGAGATAAGGCTGTGGTATTCTCTCCATCATCCCCGAATCAAACATTATCATAAAAAAGTGCCAGGCATCCGTCAGCTCAGAGCCCCTGGTTTATGCTCAAAGTTCGGATTATCTCTTGGGCTCCAAATCCCTTCAAACGGCCACCCTGATCAAAGAGAATCACATCCAGCAGATAAAATTCAAATATAGACCCGTGCAATAAAATGACAGCCAGGATTTTTAAAAAAATCTCCAAATTGCTTTAACCTCCTCATTTTGTCAGGAATTGTTCTTTGTCCACAGGGTAGAGCCTGCTGAGCAATCTCATTGTCATCTTTGCATTTTTCCTACTGGGTTCTGCCTGGGGAGCCATTTACGGAGTTCTCTCCTGGGGAAGGAGTCTTTGTCCACCAGCTACTCCCTGCACTCAGCACAGGGTGAGTCCAGCTCTGCCCAGAGCCCTGCAGTTGAGAAACATTGCAGGACATGGATCAGTCATACTTACCAACCAGTTGCTACCTTTGATCGTGTGTAGCCAGGAGAAAGCCAAGATTGGAAAGTAGTGTCTTCAATCTTAGGAAGCATCAGAGTAACAAAATGAAATGAAATGCCCCACTAAATCCAATCATTCAGTTCATTCACTCAGTAAATATTTGTCTCACGTGCAAGTTTCTGGTGAACCAAAGAAACACATCATTGAAAAGTTTAGTATCTAAGAAGAAAACAGTTACCTGGGGAATCAAATACAAAACATTGCAGATTTCCAGTCCAAGAGGAGAATCTGAACCCAAAGGATTCAACTACGCCCTCCTCCCACTTCCCATCCCAAGTTTCTAGTCAACTGAGCAAGGAATCTAGCCTAGACTTGAAGGGGAATGCATGTCACTACTGAAACTAAGAAAGGATTATATCCACTGCCAGAAATGTTGTGGAATTTCTGAAAAATACAAAGCAGGTGAGGTTACATGGAGGTTAAGAGTTTATTCATATGCAGGTCACCACCCTTGAAAAAAATGTGCAAAAGAGTAAAGAAAAGAGGAAGTCACACTATTTTGAAGCAGCAGGGACTGATGACAAAGATAAACCAGAGGCATTGGCTGGCTGTAGAGAGGAGTGCAGGGCCCTCTGACAAGGTGTGGAGATGAACTATCTGCACAGGACTGGGATCCCTCCCAAGGGACCTTGGCTACCTTGGGCATGGAGGCATCTTAAGTGAAGAAAGGGCAGTTGGTGAGTCTGGCTCCCTCCCCTTCCGCAGGCTACCATAAAAAATGAAGTGGCATTTTCTACTACTTCTGGCTTTTTTCAGCTTCAGCTTCTACCTGCCTGGCCACCTTTATCTTCATCTGCAACCTAACAGAATAAACCTGGAGGAAATCCACTGGTCTCTGCCTCCATTCCTCTGGACTTGGGAGATTTGAATGGCAACTCAAACACTTGGAGTCCTCCCACTCCCGGCGCCAGGGGCTATGCTATCTGGAAAAAAATAACCAGGAGGAGAGCAGCAAGATTTCAACAGCCAGGGAGGGAGCCAAAGTTGCAGAACCTAGTGTTTTCTTTGGAAAAGATGTCGTGAAAGAAATATAATAAAACTATACAATTTTTAAAAATGTGTACTTCCAATAGGATTTTGGCAGAAATTGTATTTCTGAAACAAAAGCAAGCATACAAATTCTCTCATCTTCCATATTGCAGACAGCAGAAAGTTACTTTGTTTTTGGCACTAACACAAAAATGCTAGCATAGTTCAATTGTTTTGGTTTTTTGAATATAAAGACTGCCAGTACAGGAATAACAGTTCCTGATAATATGTTGTGTTAAGGCTGTTATATTCTAAAACACTGAGTTCCAGTCTGGCCAATTTTGCCCAGTGGATAGAGCATCGGCTAACAGACCTAAGGGTCTCGGGTTTGATTCTGGCCAAGGGCACATACCTCGGTTGCAGGCTCCTCCCTGGCCGGGCCATGGTCCGGGCTTGTGCAGGAGGCAACCAATTGATGTGCTTCTCTCACATCGATATTTCTCTCTGACTTTCCCTTTCTCTTCCATTCTCTCTAAAAAACAATGGAAAAATATCCTCTGGTGAGGATTAAAAAAATAATAAT
Organism: Myotis davidii; assembly: GCF_000327345.1. Lineage (NCBI taxonomy): Eukaryota > Metazoa > Chordata > Mammalia > Chiroptera > Vespertilionidae > Myotis > Myotis davidii. Next base: position 805,805 of record NW_006290024.1, on the reverse strand, counting down.
AATAAAATAAAACACTGTGTTCCAGTCACACTTGGTTCAGATGGTGGCTGAGGTCTGCATATCTGACCACTTCTCTCTCACAATTTCCACTAACACTGGCCAAATGGCTGGCAGGAGGAAAGCTGCGTATCAGCATGAGAGTGGGCCTGTACTCTTCTTTAGCTGGGATTTCACGGGTCTCAGCAGGCAAAGCCCAGGTGAGAGATCAAGGAGCAGAAAGGCCAAACCAATCACTCAAAGGCAAAATGGAAGGAAAGCCCACTGAGGAGAAAGTGAGAATCCCTTTCCCACCAAAACATCTATTGGATTCAAATCTAGGGCTGATGAGGACCATTTGAAGTTCAACCCTGACATCTGAGATTACAGGGACAGGGGGACCACAGCTCCAGCTCACTCATAGACAGCGACAGGGCCAGACTGTGGGCTAATCACTGGGCAGTGGGGTCCCCTGGAGGTGGGGCTCAGCCCCTGCCAAAGAGAAACTGTCCCAGCTTGTTTGGGATTGTCAAAGGGACAGGTTATTTCTGGACAAAAAATGATATAAAGTGTCACATGACTTGTGAAGGAGCCTATCTCTGCTACCTGGAGTGGACAGAGATCTCACTGTCTAGAAAGGAACAACTGCAGAATATTACCATGTTTGAAAAGAAAAGACAATTGGAAGATTTACCTGAACTTTTGGAGCAAATATCCCCTATCCTCACCTTCTGCCCCTCATGAAATAGTTCTGTAAGAAACAAACAAACAAAAAAAATTAATAAACTTTTAATTTTGGAATAATTTATATTTATAGAATATTTACAAAGATAATACAGAGAGTACCTGTATACTCTCACCAAGTTTCCCTAATGTTAGCTTTTTATATAATTACTAGAAACCGGGTGCATGAAATTTGTGTACAGGGAATGGGGGGCGGGGTCCCCCTCAGCCCAGCCTGCACCCTTTCTAATCCAGGACCCCTCAGGAGATATCCAATTGCCACTTTAGGCCCAATCCCTGGGGGTCAGGCCTAAACCGGCAGTCAGACATGCCTCTCCCAATCCGGGACTGCTGGCTCCTAACCCTTTGCCTGCCTGCCTGCCTGATCACCCCTAACCCCTCTGCCTGCCTGCCTGATCACCCCTAACCACCTCTGCCTGCTTGATCTTCCCTAACTGCTCCCCTGCTGGCCTGATCACCCCTAACCACCTCTGCCTTGGCCCTGTACCCAGGACCCAGGATTTCTTCCCTCTGGCCGACTGCAGGCACTCGGGACCTGGGCCAGCTTCACCCAGTCTGGCCACAGCCATGGGGCGGGCAGCTTTTCTCCTGGGCCGAGCTGCAGGCACTAGCTCCTGGGACCATGGGTGGGTGGTTTCACCCTGGCCTGTCTTTGTCAGGAAGGACGTCCAGATGGTCATCTGGAAGATGTCTGGTCTAATTAGCATATTACCCTTTTATTAGTATAGATAGTGTATTTATCAAGATTAGATAACTATTAACTAAATGCCATTTTTTATTCTTTGGCTCTCACTAGGTTTTCAATTAAAGTTATTTTCCTGTTTCAAGATCCAATGAAGGATATCACATTGCATTCAGTCATTGAGTTTTCTTCATTTCCATCTCTTCTAAGATATTTCTAGGAGTACCTGATATTGTATGGAATGACCCTCAATTTGAGCTTGTATAATATTTTTCTCAGGTAGGGCTATGGATTTAGGGTGATGGTTGAGAGGAGGGAAAACTGCAGAGGTGAGAGCCCTCTTCATCAGATCCCCAAAGAGCACATGATGTCATCAGGCCTTCCCAGTGGTTGCTGTAAGCCTTGATTGCCTGGGTAAAGCAGTGGGTACCAGGTTTCTTCACTCTAAAGTTACTGGGGTTTCCTTTCCATACTCTATTATTTGGAGGAGAGTCCCTTAATCTAGCTCCACTTAAGAAGAAGGATGGAGATTGTTACATTTCATCTCCTGGAGGGAGTATGACTAATATGTCTACATATATTTCTATAGTATTTGGAATTTTTCTATAAAAATTTATTTCATTCCCCCATTTATTTATTTGTTCACTTATTTGTAATAATATGGACTCATGTGTATTTGCATTTTGGGTTAAAATTCAATTCTACTTTTTTTGTTGCTCAAGTTGTTCCAGCTTTGGCCACTGGAGATCTTTCAGACTCCTGTACCCCTTTAACATGCTTCCGTCCTTATATTTTCAACACTTCCTTGCTTTCTGTCACTAAAAGACACTCCTGGTTCTTCTTGTAATTTTCTTGTCTCAGCCCAAGAAAACTCCACTTCTCCAAGGATTCCCGTTCCTCTTATTTAGAGAATGGCACTTAGAAATCAAGATCTATACCTGGAGTGTACTTGTTGGTCCTGGGATATCACTGTTTCTAGGTCCTCTCAGTGGACAGAGCTGGAAAAAAAGATGAATTTATGCTAACCCATGTAGGCACATATCTGTATTTATTTCTGTGTGTGCGTGTTGAGCTAAGCATGAGTTCACAGTGGTCTTCCAGTCTAATCTGATGTTATATGGTTCATCCCAACCTTTCCAGTCTGTTGATTTGTCATTTTCCTCTCCAACAGTGAAAAACCTGGTTCCTGCTATCCACCATCAATTTACTTATTTGTTCAACCCCAGTATTTAAGTAGAGCAATTTCAGAATTGCTCATCTGTATCCCCATGAGCAATGACTTTACCTGCTGGAGTACAACGTTTATATAGAGTTCCTTTGGTCTTAGCCTTACAGTCTGCAGTCAAACTGCTTTCCAGAGTGACTTAGGTGAGCTCCTCGCTTCCACCATGCCCCACAGGGAGATTCCTTCTTACATAGCTAATTCAGTGAGTTCATTTACTACAGTGTACACTTCATCTTGTCTATCTTGACAATCAGATTTTTTCTTTTTAAAATTTGCATACATTGAAATTCACTTTTATGATGCATGATTCTATGGGTTTTAGCAGATGCATAGAATTATGATTTCACTATGCCAGTACCATGCAGAGCAGCCACCTGACTCTAAAGGTTCCCCTGCACATCTCCTTGATAGCTCCCCAAGCCCTGGTCACTGAAAATCTGTTTTCCATCCTTAGAATTTTCCCTTTTCCAGACTATCATGTAAATGAAATCATATAATATGTAGACTTTTGGGTCTGGCTTCTTTTTTTTCTGGCAAATAATTGCATTTATTAATAGCATGTATTGTTTTGATATCATATATATGGAAATTAAAACCCTCTCAAATTTGTTAGCTTGCCATGATCACTCACCATGCAATAGTCTTAAGATTCAAACACAATTAATTTTATGTGATGCCATATTCCTGCTTCTTATTTTATACATTGCCTTTCTCACAGTGACTTTAAATTATAACAGTGAATTATAATAAAATTTAAGCATAAAATACATCTGTCTTTCTTTTGTTTGATGTTCCACATAATAAAAATAAATAGCAAAATGTTATTTATTTGTTTTATTTTTATTAAATTTATTGTGTGATATTGGTTAATAAGATCAAGTGGTTTCAAGTATATATTTTATAAGACACGATCTGTATACTGCAGTCACCCACCACAGTCAAATTGCCTTATATCACCATATATTTGGCCCCCTTTAGCCTTTACTGGCTTCTTTCACTTAGCAAAATGCATGACGATTTATCCATATTGTCATTAATTAATTAATCACTCAGTCCTTTTTATCGCCAAATAGCGTATGTTTTGTCAATGTACCACAGTTTATGATAAGGGACACTTAGAAGGACATAATGGTTGTTTCCAATTTTGATGGTATTTATGAATAAAGCTGCTGTAAATATTGGCATACAAATATTGGCATTCAAAGCTTATGCTCACACACAAACCTGTGTGTGAGCATAAGCTTTGAATTGCCTAGGTAAATGTCTAGGGGTGGTACTGCTGGGTTGTATGGTAACTATATGTTGAACTTTGTAAGGAATCTTCCAAAGTGGCTGTATCATTTTGCAGACTCATCTTTTCTTTTGACTTTTTACTCTTGGCAATATTAAATGCTGATAAAACAGCACCAGACATCATGAATAAATGAACAGTCAGTGAACAAAACAGAGTATAAAAACTCAAATTCAGGAATTAGGCTATCAATTCACAAAATCTCTTCAGAGAATAGATGAAGAATATAAGAGAGAAATATTATGAAAGAAAAATAATCAATTTAATGGACATATTGAGTTAATCTAATAAACATTTTTGTGTGAAATAGTGTTTCCCAAAGATAAGACCAGACACAAGCTGTACAAACAATTATGAAGTCCTTCAACTGAAGTAGAGAACAGAAGGCCAGGGAAAGATAATCAATTCAAAAACAGTTTCTAAAAGTAATTAAGAAGTGGAAGCATTCATTTTATCCTAATCAGGAAGTAAGTAAGAAAATAAAAATACACAAAGCAAAAATTCAAATAAATAAAATAAAAATAAAGAAGAAAATAAAAATATACAAAATCATTAAAACAGTACAGAAAATTCAGGGAAAGTGTAAAGAGTTTGTACAACTCTCTCCTGATATATTTAAAATATGGATGAAATAAGTAATTTTATGGTAAAATACAAATTACAAAAATTTGCTTGAAATGAGATATTAACATAGCTCTAACCATAAAATAAATGTTAAAATGTATTAAAACACTGCCTTTCAGCACAGCACCAGCTCAAAGGGATTCATGTGCATGTTTTTAAAACTTCAAGCACCAGATGAATCACATGTTACTTAAATTGTGCCAAAACATATTATGAAAAAGGAAGTCTTGGTTCTTTCCTGGATCTGCTATAACTGATTCAGCAATTTGTCAAGGCAAAGAAAGAGAAGGTCTGCGCCAGTCTCACTGGTGAGTACAAATGTAAACATTCTAAGTTAAACAGGCTGACTCCCGGAGTGTGCCGATCATAATATGCATCACAATCAGGCAAAACTAACTCCAGGACTCAGATTATATGGGTATTAGAGATTGTGGCCATTAAATCACCTCATTATTAGATGAAGAAAGGGATATTTCATCTCCACAGAGGCTGAAGTGCATTTGATAAAATGCAAAATCCATTGGCAGCAGAATAAAACTTAATAAACTTGATATGTTTGAGGATATATGAAGATATAACCAACATAATACTTGCAAATGAAACATTCAATGTATTTCCACTAAATTAAGAAAGAACACATGCCTACCATCATTTCTCTATTTACTTTGGGGAAGATATAAAATATGATAAGAAAGAAAGGCAATAAGATTTGGAGTAAAAAAAATCATATTATAATATAATGTTCATTCCTACATGCAATAATTAAATATTCCACTTAAGAGAGAGACTTTCTTTGTATCTCAGATCCTTTGAGCATAGCTTGCATCCTCAAGGGATCGGGGATTTGAGAGAAATTAATAAATGTACATGAGGTGGAGGAGACTAGGAAAGGGTAGAAGAGTCAAGTGCAGTTGGATGCACCCACTGAATGTCCCTTGAGAATTTGTAAAATGAAACTATTTCCCACTTCCTTAAAACTGTTATTTACCAGACAGTTTTTCCCTTAAAATAGCACACACATAAACCGGATGGTGTGGCTCAGTTGGTTGAGCATCATCCCATGCACCAGAACATTGCAGGTTCGATTCCCAGTCAGGGCACATGCCTGGGCTGCAGGCTTAATCCCTGGGAGGGGTGCATGCAGGAGGCAGCTGATCAATGATCCATGTTTGGCTATCACATAAATGTTTCTCTCTCTCTCTATCTTCCTCTCTCTCTAAAAATCAATAAAAATATTCAAAAAAAATAGTGTCCCTTGCCCCTCTAGCACTTTCTAGCCCCTTGCCCCGTTTCATCATTTTTCTGCATAACAAATGTTACCTGACACAAAATGCATTTCTTTCTGTTTATTTTTTTCCTTTATTGATTAAGGTATTACAAATATGTCCTTATCCCCCCAATGTCCCCCTACCCCCCCATTCATGCCCTCACCCCCCAGTGTCTGTATCCATTGGTTATGCTTATATGTATGCATACAAGTTTTGGTTGATATCTCTCTCCCTTACCCCACCATTCCCTGCCTTCCCTCTGAGGTTTGAGCATCTGATCGATGCTTCTCTGTCTCTAGATCTATTTTTGTTCATTTACTAGAGGCCCTGTGGCATTTTGACAACATGTATGTACACTGTTAATATGCATACTTTCTGACTCATAAATCCCACGTCTATACAGAAGACCAAGAGACATATGAAAACATTCTCAAAGTCACTAATCATCGGAGAGATGCAAATCAAAACGACAATGAAGTACCATTTCACTCATGTCAACAAATCAACAAATGACAAATGCTGGAGAGGATGTGGATAAAAAGGAATCCTTGTGCACTGCTGGTGAGATTGCAGACTGGTGCAGCCACTGTGAAGAACAGTATGGTGTTTCCTCAAAAAACTAAAAATGGAACTTCCATTTGACCCAGTGATTCCACTTCTAGGAATATATCCCAAGAAACCAGAAACACCAATCAGAAAGGATAGATGCACCCCTATGTTCATAGCAGCACAATTTACAATAGCTAAGATTGGAATCAGCCTAAGTACCCATCAGCAGATGAGTGAATTAAAAAACTTTGGCACATCTTTCTGATTATTGATTGTACTGCCTAATAAGCCCTGTCTCACAACTACTTCCAAACCCGCTGCAAGCCAGGCTCTGTACTAGCGAGAAAGTGAGCCCTGCAGACATCTCAGAGAACATGGTCAATCTTCTCAAAGGAAACAGCAAGGGAACATCCTTAAGGTGGGGCAATGGCTATAGTGACCAAGGGACAATCTAAGAGATGGTGTGCCTAGAACTGAATGAACCACAGAGAGATTTGTGGGACTTGAGGTCACAGAGGTAGCCAGCAGCAAGTTTATGTAGGATCCTGTAACCAGTGATGAGAAATTTAAAACTTAGTCTAAATAAGATGAAAAGCCTTTTTCCAAGAAGAGGAGCAATATTATCTAGAGGTGTTAATACTCTACCTTCTATACAGGGAACAAGCTGTTAGGATAGGAAACATTTAGAAGAGTATAGAAATAGTTCAGGTGAGACTTATGTGGTATCTGTGGAGAGAGGTGGCAAGAAGTGGCCACATTTGTGATATCTTAAGACAGAGCTGACAGAACTTGTGAATGGCTTGGATGCCGTGTATATAAAAAGAAGGATGACAAGGATGACTCTAAGGTGTTAGGTCTGAGCAACTCAAAGAGCCATGCTGACATTTATTGATATCCTAAAGACTAAGATATCAGCTGTATGTATTCATTTGCTCTTGGTTTCATGAGGAAAGGTGGGCAGAAGTCACAAGTGATGTTTTAGACACGTTAAATTTGAGGTGTCTATGATACATCCAAATGAAGATATCTAAGCTCAAGTTGAGGAAAGAGACTAAGATTGAGATATAAACTTAGAGTTATCAGCTTATGGATATAAAACCATGGGAATGGGTAGTCATCCAGGGATGAGTGACATGAGGGAAGAAATACAAAGACAAAACTTGGAGAACTAGCCCATTTAGATCTGAAAGATGAGGGGGTATCATCGGGAGACTGAAAAGGAGGCATGTGGTATCCTGGGAGTGTTACCAGTGGGGTGCCCTCTGTGTCCCCACCTGTTACGGGTAGAAGTAGAGTTCTTGGGGTGCCATGAGGAAAATAATTTCCTGAGGCCCTCATGGGAGGATGAGGTATCATGGAAAGCTTTATTGATTATGTAAAATTAAGGGGGTTCCATCTTCCTTTGTCTCACCAAGAGAAAAGTCCAACCTTGTCTTCAGCAGGGCTAGGAGTAAGGCCACTGACCAGTGCCTCCACTCCATATTAAAGCACAGTCCAGTCCAATATCCTGCCTGTGGAGTCCACAAGGCCAAGTGCCATATGGTGCTTCAGTCCACATGGCTATGGAGAGGGCCAGTGTGGGTAACAGAGCAAGGAAGAAGCAAGCAGCCCTAACCGGTTTGTCTCAGTGGATAGAATTTTGGCCAGAGGATTGAAAGGTCCCAGGTTCGATTCCAGTCAAGGGCATGTACCTTGGTTGTGTGCACATCCCCAGTAGGAGGTATATAGGAGGCAGCTGATCGATGTTTCTCTCTCATCAATGTATCTAACTCTTTATCCCTCTCCCTTCTCTGTAAAAAATCAATAAAACATATTAAAAAAGAAGCAAGGAGGCAAAAGCAAAGCAAGAGAAAGGGAATTCTTTGTCTGGGGATGATAACTGGGAGCTTAACCAATTAACCCTTCAGTATTTCATGAGCTTGCAGTGGCTCTGACCCTCTAGTCAATTATCTTTTCCCCAGGTTAGGCTGACAGGCAAGTACCTTCCCTACATCACCCCGGCTTCACTGTGAATGGGCCCATCTCCTCTTTGTTTGATCCCTTCCCCCAGTGATTTTCAGGGAATGGACAGGTGGTTCCCTGGGGAGTGCAAAGTTGCCCAGATGAACATGCTTATGTCCAGCTTCCCTTTGCTTTTTTCCTATTATTAATATTAGCTAGCTAGTTACAACAATAACAAAAGCAAGTAAAGAAAGTATCTCGTAGGAGAAAGAGATAACTGCATCGAATGCTGTTGATACATTTGGGAAGGCAAAGACAGAAAAAATGACCATTGGTAAAGGTCACTTTGCAAACTGGTGACCTGATCAAAGAAATTCAGTGGAGTGGTCTGATTGGAGTGGACTGGAGAGAAGAGGGGAAAGGCTGTTGATACAGCAACTATAGAGAACTGTCAAGAGTAGGTCACTTCAGGGGCTTGCAGAGAAATAGGAAAGTAACTAGAGAAGTCTATATGGTCCACAGAGGCTTTGATAAGACAGGAGGTGCAGCATTTTTATGTGCTGACTGAGATGAGCCAGTTGATGGAAAAAACTGAAGATAAAGGAAAGAGGCAACTCTTAATTAGGCAGGAAAACCTGCCATTCAATAGACAAAGCATGGGGAAAGCCTTTGATCAGAAAACAGGTAGTTCACCCTTAACATAAGGAAGGAAGGTGGAGTGTGCCATAGAAGTGCAGGTAGCCAATGAGGGCATCTCATTTAGTTGCTTCTGTTCTCCAAGAAAAAGGAGGAAACATTGAAGGCCTGAGAAAAGAAATGTGAGCTAGTCATGTTGGGGTTTGGGAGCTAGAACTGACTGAAATAATGTAGGGTTGTCTACCCATTAGACATTTGTGGTTATACATTTTTTTAAAAAAATGAGTCAGCAGTGTTCCTTGCTTGTCTCCAGCCTTGTGAGTTCGCATAGGGACAGGCTTGACATTGTGTCATAACTGAGGAGAGAGAGATGAATTGGTTTGTTCAAGTCCCATGCATAGTTAGTGGTAGAATCTAGGTTGTCTAATTCGTATTTAGGTTGTACTTTGCATAAGTGTTTAAAAACCATAGGAATGCTGTCCATACATTCCTTTTACTTTTTTTTCATTTATTTTACTATTTTAATGCTGCTCAACTTTTCTACCCAGAGAATAGAGAGTAGACAGACCATTCTGAGTAACAATACTCTGCATCATTACCACTATTTTCAACTTTCTTTGGGGTTCTTTTGTTCAGGGCAACTATAATATATAGCACATGCAAAAAGAGCCTCAGCACCATTTATAGCACTCCTCTAAACTCCAAGTTCCAAGTCACTGGCTCTGAAGTAAACTGCTGGCCTTTTTAATCCATGGATAAGAGATCTCTATATAAGGAAATCCAGTTAAACCCAAGTGTCCACTGAAAAATGATTCTGGCTCTTTCCCAGTATATTTCCACTTGTTAGTATGTCTCTTTCTGCATCTGCCCTTGGTCCAGAGTAGCCTGAGGCCTGGACACCTGAGGCCTGGGTACCTGAGGCCTGGATATATGAGGCTGTATAAGAATCCTTTGCATGGTTCCTTCTGGTCAGAAAAAAATTCCATTGACTCACTGGTGCTGAGCAATTCATATTAACCCCAAAGTCATTAGGTGTATTTGTGTTAATCTTCATTTTCTCCCTTTAAAGGACTCTGATACTCATGTCTTTTTTTCCTCCAGCCTAAATGCAAAAGAGACAGCAGTTGACATCTCTACTAGTATGTGCACCATAAAGTACCCATTTAGGTTGTGGTTTGTGATGAGGCAATGATGATGCTCCTAAGTTCTGGAAATGGATTTTTTAATTGTCAAAAAAGCACAGACATTGGGGGTAAACACACAGGGTAAATCACAGGCTTCAGAGTATAAACGTGCCGGGTAACACCTAGGCTTTGGGGTAAAACGTAGAGGGTAGAGGAGCATTTATAGGCAACAATGTGCATGTGATAGCCTCCCTTCAGGGCTCACATAGCTTCCGGTTTAACCAGCTTATCAGTGGTCGGCAAACTGCGGCTCGCGAGCCACATGCGGCTGCTTGGCCCCTTGAGTGTGGCTCTTCCACAAAATACCGACTTCTGTGCATGAGCCATGAAGTTTCAATCACACTGGACGTGTGCACCCGCAGCACGTGGCATTTTGTGGAAGAGCCGCACTCAAGGGGCCAAAGAGCCACATGTGGCTCGCTAGCCGCAGTTTGCCGACCACTGGGCTAAGTGAACACAGCACGTAGAAGGTGCCTCCAGAAATGTTTATAAACTAAACAGTGCCCCCTCATAATGTCCTTTACATAACTTTAATTTTTGATCTGTCAGATTTATGTGTCTCCCAACCTAATATCAGTAGAAAAAGAGTAAAAGGCCAGAGATTTAAAGGGAATGAAAGAGCTAGGGTGAGTGGGTGTGAGTTGAGGTGGAAGGTGGGTGGGGCAGACTGGAGGAGATGGCTCCTTCCTGGGGACAGGAGCTCACCCCGTGTCCCAGGCTGTCTCTGCTGTGGAGCCAGAAGTGCTTTCCAGGACATTTTTAGCAGCAAGGGCTCTTTAAGATCTAATTTTGCACAGATGCTCAATATATAAAATAGAAAAGAGCAGTATTTACCTTTCATTATTTGTAAGTTCAACCTTATACCACTAACTAATGAGAGAATGAGAAGGAAGCTATTCTGATAAATAGAAATATTTAAAATCCAAGCTGAAGGTCAAAAGTTGCAGTCACATATCAGCTGTATTGTCTCCACATTTGGTTGGTTGTGAATGAAAATCCAAAATTCCATGGATAAATCATTATAAGTGAGAGATTTATTTGTTTTTGTGTCTGTTTTCGATACCTCAGGTCAACAATCTCAAGACAATCTTCAATGAAACTGTTGAGAAGGTTGAATGAGGAGCAGCAGAACACTGAATCACTAACAATACCTAACAATTGCTCACAGTCCTTAATTTTTCTAAAATAAAGAAGAAAGTTAGATGTCAATCACCCAAAACTCATGCAAAGAAATTAATGATACAATATCATTGTTATAGGACCTGCTGTCACATGCTGATTAGAGTGTGATGGGGAACAGGTGAAGGGTGGTGCGGGCTTGGGCAGTCTTACCAGAGTGCACTTGTGCGTGTTTGACTCTCTCTTTAAAGCTTGATTCCAAGACCCAAGGTACCTTATCGAAGACACATCTGTAGCATGTTCACATATGAGCCCAGACGTGGTTGCAGCTGCCCCGTGCAGAGTAACAAGGAAGCACAGGAGCACAAAGGGAGGCACTGAGCTCAAAATTTCTTATTTGACACAAAATAGTTTGAACTGGTGAATGGCTTTTTATAATTAATTAAAAATAGTTAAATCATTAAAAAATGAAACCCAAGATCTACAGGCTCACCGCGGAGATCCTGCAGGCTCGGGTCCAGACCACCTCAATGAAGGAGGCATTGCAGTAAAGTGAGTATTAATCTGTTTTCTGGTGGATGGACCTGCCTTCACTTTGCAAAAAATGTAACATGTGTCAAGCGCAATAAAGAGGCCTGCTTGTGCGCTGGTGGACCCGGCTCCATGAGACGCAGTTGGAAGAGCCTCTGGCAGGAGGCTTTCGCTATGGAGTTGGCTCCCCATTGCCAGAACCATCTCCAAGGCTGTCAGCTGGAGTGCAGGCCCTGTCAGGCCTCAGAGCAGCTTCTCTACCTCCCACCATGCTGTGCACCACCTGAGCCTGCAGCTGAGGACAGGTCGAGGAGATGCACTGGACCTGCCATCTCCAAAGATGTTTTTGTTTTGTTTTGTTTTTGTTTTCTTTAGTTTTAAATATATTTTTATTGATCTCAGAGACTCCAAAGTTTTCCATCTCAAAGGGAATAAAGACACTTAGGTGAGACTCCTGGAGAAAAGTTCATAAAGAAGAGAAGTGGCTTTTTAAAAAGTGGGACTTTAAGATGTGACCTTAAGTGCACCTGGTGAAGTTGATACTGCACAGGAGTCAGAATCACTGGTTCAACCAGGAGACCCTCGGCACTGACTCCTAGTCTAGCACTAACGCGTGTGCGAGGGTAGGCAAGACCATCGGAGCTGGCATCTCTGCCTCATCATTAGGCTACTCTCGATTGGGCTCCTCTAAAAGCAAAGCCTGAGACAAGATAGTTTATGTGAGAGGAGATCCCAAGAAGTGCGAATAAGGGAGCAGGCAGAGTGACACAGGAAGGAGAAAAATGAATATAGAGCAGGCAAGGGTACTGATTCTCCAGGACCTTCTGAGATGCATACACAATCACTTCCAGGGCGGCCCACCGGTAGCCAGGGACCAGAGCCTTTATTTGTCTACCAGCTCCTGACCCTTCAGTGGGGGGTTGCCTGCAGGGATGCTGGCCTAGGCGCAGTGGCTGCATCTGCCCTTGCCTGCCAGGCTCCAGTGCATCAGAGAAGCTCCAGGGAAGAGAGGGAAAGGCCCTCCTCAGTGCACTGGAGAGAGAGAAACCTGAGCTTGCACAGAACTCTGCACTGAAGCTTGGCTCAGTCAGAGGTAGGCCAAGGAGTTTCCTGGGGGCACCAGACATGATTGTTACACCACCCAGTTCTATATGCTCTTAGAGGGCCCCAGGAGCAGGTACACTGGGCTCCACCATTCCATGTCAGTCATCAGTCACCAAGCCTGTTTAGTTTTTGGTGGTTCTTGACAGAGGCACTCTTATTCATCCATTCATCCATTTGCTCATTCATTCATTCCTTAATTCCTTCATTACCTTTTGAATGTCTGCTAAGTACCTGGCATTGTTCTAGGCACTAAGGCTATAGCAGTAAGCAAAACAGACAAATCCCTCCCTGTCATCATGGAGGAAAACAAAGAAAGAAGCAAATGAAATATATAGTTTGTCATATGGCCATAAGTACCAGAGAGAAAAATAAAGCAGAGAGGGGGTCAGGGGGTGCGAAAAGGGTGCGCCAGGAAGATGAACAGAGGAGACCCGGTGTTTCATCAAGCTCGAATCTATTTAACTTGGTGAATTACCCCCATCTGGCTGCCTCTCAGAAAACCAATAAACAAGTTTATAGAAAAGTATAACTCTTTCTGTGTTGTCTCATTTAAAGATATTGGCTTGTATCCAGGCAGATTCTACTCGCAGGAATTGGCAGCATCCTCAGTGTGAATCCGGGCAGGTCCTCCAGAGACAAGAGGTCTGACACGCCCCTGCATCCTCAGCCACCTGAGCCTTGTCGGCATTTTTTCAAATTAAAGATTCCAGCATCATGTACAGTATTCTGGTGTCGAAGGTCACCCTGCAGAAAATAAGCATCTCACATATTAATCAATTACCAGTGGACACTGAGCCTTTTTCACTCTGTGCTGAAGCTGATCCTGAAAGTCACAATTTTATTGTTCTTTAGTTGTGATCAAAACTAGCAAAACAATAGTGATAGAAAAGAGACCACAGGGTGAATTTTTTTAAAAAAGTAAGATTCCAATGGAAAGTAATTGCTAAACTATTTAGAGACAGATTATATCATGAAGACTTTTCAAAGGAGTTGGAGTATCAGAAGGATTTTTAAAGACTACATAAATTTTATTAGAGAAGATTGGCAAAGGCACATTCTATTATGCCTGGCAGTGACTTGGGCCTGACATGGATGAAGAATAGGGAGCATGGTCTCCTTAATGGGTTGGAGTAGGGTTGTGTTGTGATAGGTCTTGAGAAGGCAGCCAACAATTGTTCACCAAACAGCATTTGAGCACTTGGTACGCACCCAGTACTGTGCTGGGACATGGAGGAAATGCACGCAGACAAGGAGTAGTGGCTGGTAGAGGACAAATGAGGTGGCTGTGGAAGTGGGAGGGAGCAGGAGTCGGCTTGGGAAACCCTGCTGTAAAACTGGGATGAGGATGAAGCTCAAAGTGTGGTAGAGAAAATAGAAAAATAGAATATTAGTCAGTTGATGGGGGGCAAGTCAATTAAATTTGATAATTGATGAGGATTGAAGGAGGAAGATAGATAAGTTCACCACAAAGAGTTTTTCTAAGCTTGTGAGAATAGTGGTGCAATTAACAAAAAAGTGAAAGGCGTGAAAACAGGTCATGCATTATGAAGGTGAATGACTTTGTTTCAGAATTAAATCACTTCTAGAATCACTCAGAAAATGAACACAGGCCCAGAGCAGGCGGCTCAGTTGGTTGGAGCATCGTCCCAGACAACAAAGGATCTCAGGTTTGATTCCCGGTGAGGACACATACCTAGGTTGCTGGCTTGATCCCTGGTGGAGGTGTGTACAGGCGGCAACCGTTCAATGCTTCTCTCTCACATCAATATCTCTTTCTCTTTTATTTTTTTCTCTCTCCTTCTCTTCCTCTATCTCTAAAATCAATAAGCATACCCTCAGGTGAGGATTAAAGAAAAAGAAAAAGAAAATGAACACACATTCCTTTGAAGTTACATCTTCTAGAGAGAGTGTTAACACTTGTGTTAAACACTAAGGTGACACCTAAAATAAATTATGAAATATTCTCACAACTACCAAGGAAAGTTAATAGTTTTCTCCATTTCATAGATCGGGAGACTTGAGATTTAGGAAGGTAACTTGGTCACATCATTCAGTTAGACAGACAAGGAAGGGTGAGACTCTATTCAAAGTCCATCGAACTCAATGTCTGCATTCTCTAAGTATTGCCACTGTCACATCAGCTAAAATTATTTATTTTTATTTTCTAATTATAAAAGAAATGCAGTTTTGCTAGTAATTATTAACATTCAATATTTTTCTTTATATAATAGCAACACATGTCACTAGTAAAAATACTCAAATATTGCCCAGCAGCATGCCTCGGTGGTTGAGCATCAACCTATGAATCAGAAGGTAATTGTTCAATTCCGGGTGAGGGCACATTCCTGGGTTATAATTTCAATCCCCAGGGGTGTTTGTGCAGGAGGCAGCTGATCCATGATTCCCTCTCATCATTGATGTTTCTATCTCTCCCTCTCCCTTCCTCTCTGAAATCAATAAAAATATATATATTTTAAATACTCAAATGTCAAAGATGTAAAATGTGAAAGACTCCAATAACTTCACCCTCCCCCAAAAAATATTGTGAATAGTGTTTGCATATATTATTATAGGTTGCATTCTATTCTAGTTTTTAAATAAGTCTTATCATCGAACTGGTCTATCAGATATCTTATTTGTGGATATAAAAGGCTGTCCATTTAGGTCTATGAGAAGAGGATCATTTACCACATTTGTGGCACAACCTTAGGTGTGTGTGAAGTGACTTCAGTTCTGTGTGACAGAAAGAAATCTTCCCACACATTTTCACTCCTTGAATAATTTAACTCTACATTTAACCTAATTCTTTGA
>NW_006290024.1:766034-789036 GCF_000327345.1 Myotis davidii | reverse complement strand
GCCCTGGGGGATTCTGGGGGTTGTTGGAACTGGTCTATATATCGATTGTGGTGGTGACTATAGCTTGTCAAAACTCATAGAACTCTCCCTGGCTGGTTTGGCTCAGTGATTAGAGCATCAGCCGGGGACTGATGGGTCATGGGTTTGATTCCCATCAAGGGCACATACCTAGGTTGCAGGCTGGATCCCCAGCCCTGATTGGGGTGCATGCAGGGCATAACCATTCAATGTGTCTCTCTCCCATCGATGTGTTTCTCTCTCTGTGTCTCTCCCCATCCCTTCCACATGCTCAAAGAAATCAATGGAAAAAATATCCTCAGATGAGGATTAACAAAAAACAAACGAACAAACAAAACTCATAAAACTCTATACTAAAAGGAGTGAATCTTAATCATATGTAAATCTCAATAAACCTGACTTCACAATAAAAAAGTCATCTGCATACCATCTCACCTGCTCTCAGATGACAGTTTTAACTTGTATACCCCTGACAGAATGGAATATATCATTGAGCAAATTATGTTTTCACCACCAAGTTCTATAAACCCATCTGTATCCCTAAATTCATCTCTGTCTTTCCTGCTCGTGTTCAAGGGAAAGAAGGAACTTGCTATTGCTATGAAAGGCAAATGTTTCTGCAGGTGCTCAGAATTCTTTCCATGTCGGCTCTTCCGTTAGCCCTTCCCTTCCTCCACAGCTCAGACTCTTCCCTCTACCAGGTCATTTACTTTAGCATGCAAACAACGCGCTCCTTTGATGCCACAACCTACTCAGATTTCTTCCCACCCTTCGGATCCTCCACTACAAGATATCTTAAGTGGTTGTCTATCCAAGCTTTCTTCACTTTCTTACTCCTTAAAACAATTCTAAAAAACTTCAAATGTAAAATAAATGATAAATAATAATATAATAAATTCCATGTTTTCAATACCCAGATTTAACAGATGTTAACACTTAGCTATATTTGCTCAAGATCAGTATTTTTTAAAAGAAATAAAACATTACCTATATAATTGAATCCCCCTTTGGACTCCTTCCCAATCCTATTATACCTCGCTCCCCAGAGGTAACCTCTATTCTGATTTTGATATGTATTATTCCCTCTATGGTTTTATATTTTACTGCACCAAATGTGTCTGTAAATGATATAAAGTATAGGATTTCACAGTGTGTAATTAAACTTTATACAACTGTTATCTTATTGTACATATCTTTGTCCCCTGCATTTCCAGTTGCATTCTGCATCCCATTTCTCCCTTAGTTTTATTTTTTCTTGCTGAAATATGATCTTTCATAATTCTTTCAAAGAGAATCTGTGGGTATCAACCTTATAATTTCTTACATGTCAGAAAAATTTTGTGTTGTCTATACACTTAAATCATAGGTTTTCTTTTCTGTATACATAATTACATTCTTAAGTTTTCAATTCCTAGATCTTCTCTGAACAAAATATCTTTCTGAATTTCTCTGAGGACCTTTGTCCCTTTCATCTTCTATGAACTCTGTTCCCCCAGTAGTTGCATAAGGTAGCTCTTTTCAGGGCATCAGCTTTGATGCCAGAGTCCCTGCATGCGACCATGTGGGACTGCCCAATTTCAGTCCTCTTTATGAAGGGGCATGGTAAAGCCTGCTGCCCAGTGGGTGCTACCAGGAACCATTCTCCTGCATGGGAGAGTTCTCTGTTTGATCTGGGTGTTATCACCATCTAGGTACTGGTTCACTCTCTCCTAGGGGCAGCCTTCTTTACTCACTGCCTGGATCTTTACTCTCTGCATGTAGGAGGATGCAGGATGCTGCACCTGGCTGCTCCATTCTACCCTGAGACCCTTCTTGCTTCTGATGTCCACACTCCAGATTCCACATACAACCGGTCCACCATATTTTGAGATGTGGCCTTCTTACCCAAACCAAACTCATCTGCTTTATCCGTCTTTTAGGGATTTCACATGGATTATGCTAGAAGGGCCATTGCTTTTAGCTTTGTTTTCTACACTATTAGGACTTTGGGGCTTCTATTTTTATAATCTCTAGGGATTGGAACAAAAGGGAAAAGATTGAAATGTGTTCATTCTGTTATCCTGAATCATAATTTTATGTGAGCTCACATAATCATTAATTTTATGTGAGCCCTTAACAAATTGCCTTATTAGAGTGAAAATATTTTTCTACTGATTATTTTAGCATTTACTAGTGATGAATGTGCATTCATTCATATATGTGCATTGTTTTTCCTAGCTTTTACATTCATTGGATAGCACTTTCAGAACTGTTTTAAATAACAGTAGTCATAGTGGGTGGCCTGTTCAATCCCCTCTTTTTAGCAACTATGTCCCCCTTCCCACCACCCATAGAAAATAGGGAGGTTCTCAGAGCCACAGAGTTCCCTGCAAGGTTCTGTGCCTCTGGACACAGCTGGTTAGACTAGGCAGAGGTACTTGACACAGGCTTCATGAAGACCAATGTCAAGAGGTTGTAAGATGCTGAGTTATGAAGGATGTTATCCAGCTGAAGAAAGGAGAGGTGTTCTAGGCAGGAAGATGTCATGTGAGGGCCATGAGAGGAGGGAATGTGCCACAAGTGAGAGGCTTCAAAGGCCAGAGGTCTGTACACTAAATGCTAGAGGCCTAGGGAGAGTGCCTTCCTCCACCTTCTCTTTCTTCTCCTTCGTCTCCTCCTCCTTCTCCTCCTCTTCACTATTTGTGTTCATGCCTCACACTGCTCCAAGTAACTGACAGGTACTCATTTATTTAGGTGAGGAAGAGGAATTGAGGAGGGGCTGGATCCGGCAGGACATTGAAGCCAGATTAAAGATTTTTGTTCTCATCCCAAAAACAAAGGACATAATTAAATGTCCTTTTAAAGTAACACGACTAGATGATGAGATTAAAGGAATGTTCTGACCCTACTGCAGACAATGGGAAGAAACCAGGTGAGATTAGAAGCAGGCAGACCATTTATGAGGCTATTTCAGGGGCAGATATTCTTATATTTTTCCTGGTTTTCAGGGGGACAGTCTAGTGTTGCAATACTAAGTGTGATGCTGTTTGTACATGTCAGATGCTTCTGTGAGTGAGGGACCCATGTTACCAGATTACTCCCAGTTCTTTGTTTTTATTTTGTCAGGAATATAAGTGAATTATATAAAAATATATTTTGAAATGTATTGAAACAACTACTTTTCTTTGGTTATTAACATCTTAAAAGATATTTCTTTTTTTTTCTTTTTTTTATTATTATTAAGGTATTACAAATGTGTCCTCATCCCCCTCATTAACCCCCAACCTCCCTCCCCACACACACTCATGCTCCCATCCCCCTGTTGTCCATGTCGATTGGTTTGGCTTATATACATGTATACAAGTCCTTTGGTTGATCTCTTCCCCTTACCCACGCCCTCCCCTACTTCCCTTCTGGGGATTGATAGCCTGATCACTGTTTCTCAGTCTTTGTGGGGATATTTCTTATAAAGCTAGGGAAAAAACTTATTGGTTGCATAGTATATTATATTAGTGATATGAGTGGATTTTTACATTATATACTATTTACTTTTTTAAAAAAAACTGATATACAGTTTTCTCTTAAAAGATCCTCTCTCCTAATTTTCACATTTAAAGTTATTCTAACTTTGAAGACAGATTACATAGCTTTCCACCTTTCTCTCTGCCCAGAGTGAAAGAGAAGTTATGTTGAGTCCTAGGAAGAATCAATTCATGATACTGCCTCAGCCTAAACACTTTTTGGGGAAATGGTTCTTTAACAACTTTGCTAAATTTTCTCTTCATTATTTATCTTATTTTTACTTGGTAAGGTTTGTATTCTTTGTAAACTGCCCACTTAACCCATATGATTAACATAGACTGGAATGCAAATTTATCTTATTTCTTAATCTCATCTATGTGTGTAAATGCCATCTCTCATTCTTAATTTGCATTTATTTTCACCCCTTGATTAATCTTTGAGGTGATGTGTCCATTTCATTAATGTTTTCAAAGAAACCAGTTGATAGAGTTATTTATCAACTATGGAGACTTTCTTGTGTCTTAAATGTAGTAATTCCTGCTTATCTTTCTCAAATTTCCTTACTGATGTTATTTTCTACCATCTTGAGTTGAATATTTATTTACATTCATTTTTTGTGTTTAACTAATTCATTTAAAGTTGTGCATTTTCCTGTGATTACAGCCTTGCCCACATCATTTTTTTTTAAATTTATTGATTTGAGAGAGAGAAACATTGATTTATTGTTGCACTTATTTATGCATTCATTCCTTGATTCTTGTGTGTGCCCGGACCCTGGACTGAACCCACAGCCTTGCCATATCAAGCCAATGCTCTAAACAACTGAGCTAATAGCCTTTTAAAATCCCAAAGTGCCTGCTGCTTGGTTTTTTAAATGCGGTGGAAAATCTACTTTATTACTCTGATTTATTTCTTGATGTTTAATCCCCACACTTTTTTTGTTATTATTGTTGTTAATCCTCATTGGAGGATATTTTTCCATTGATCCTTTAGAAAGAGAGGAAGAGAGAGAGAAAGACAGAGAGAAACATCTATGTGAGAGAAGCACATAGAGTGGTTGCCTCTGGTATGCACCCTGACCAGGCCAGGAGGAGCCTGCAACCAAGGGATGTGCCCTTGACCTGAATCGAACCTGGGACCCTTTGGTCCACAGACCCATACTCTATCCACTGAGCCAAACCAGCTAAGGCTAACCCCCACACTTTTGATACAGACTTAAAATGCCGGGTAGTATAAGGTCCTTAGCTCCTCTGCCTTGAGAGTGAAGCAGAAATGCCTTTTTGTCTTCTTTCACTTCTTTCCTTGAACTTCATCGCAGTATACAAATTATATCTTAATGTCCTCTTCACAAGAGAATGGTTAGGAATCATACATAGTGCCTTCATCTCCCAGCTCAGAGGTAAGGCATCCCTTATAGACTAATATCCAGTGTTACCTTTTTTCCCTCAGTGTTCTTAAAGCGTGCTTAAGCTTGTGATTAAATAGGTACTTCTCTTTAGGTTTCAGTACTCAATATTCTAAGAATGAAGTGACATCAGAGAAGTAATTGCTATACTGCAAGATGTTGAAAAGGTGCGTAATAAAAATCAGATGGATTTCTTGGAAGGGAAATCAGTTTACAGTTCAAACATAGGGCCTGGGTGGAGACACAGAACCAGGGGAAGAAATTAAAACACATGGGAGTCATGGGTAATGGTCAGAACAGCTTCAGAAAATGAGATTGAAGGATTAAGCAAGCATGAGAGTTCAGCAAGACCGAATAACCAGAGAAACAGTTTTGCTTTGTGATAGGCCCATTAAAAGTATTTTGTTCACCTGAAGCTATTAAAAGAACTGAGATTTTGTGATGTATTCAATTAAATCTGTTTCTGATGTTTTCTCATATTTTCATTATTACTTGATATCTTTTGGTCTTTGTTATGTATTCCTTGCTGTTGGATGAATTGGAATCTATATAAGTTGTGAGTTAAAATTTCATAAAGGAGCAAGAGAAGAGTCATCAGCCATTGGCATAGGCAGCCATGTCCCTGAGCCAGAAAACTCTCTCCCTTGGATGGACTCTGTCAATTTGACGTCTTTTACCTCCTACCTTAGTGGTAACTCTCTTCAGGATGGCCTCCATCATCCATCTTGTCCTTGTGCATGCATGCTGCTTCTTCTATCAAAGTGATTCTAATTCCTCTGTCCTTTGATCTTGGTTGGCCTTAGTGATTTCCTTAAAAAATAGAATGCAGCAGAAGTGACAGCATTTCTATGACTTCTCAGGCTATGTCATAAGCAGTCTTGCAGTTTACTCTTTTGTCTGTTAGATAGCTAACTGTAGTACCCGTCCACCATGCTGTAAGAAGCCAGTGCCGTGTGGAAAAGCCATGTGCAGGTGTGCTTGCCAGTGACATCAGCTGAGTGTCCAGCTGGCATCAACCAGCAGCCTCTGAGTGAGCCTTCTTGGCCATTCATTACCATTGGACCTTCAACCTCATATAGTATCTGATTTAACGGTGTAAGAGTTCCCAAATGAGAAACCAGCTAAGCCTAATCAACTCACAGAACTATGACAAACAATAATAAGTAGTATACATCACAAAGCTTTGGATAGATTTTTATATATAGACATAGAGAATGAGAATAATCTATGCTTCAATGACCCCAAAAATACCATTTTAAGGGATACTTCTTTAAACATGTAATATCTTCTTTCAGGTTAAAGTCAAACCATTTTGACTAGGAGCAAACCTACCTACTTTGATGGTAGGAATGTAAAATTGAGCAGATATTTTGGAAAACAGACTGTCAGGCAGATTTTTAAATGGTTAAATAGAGTTACCATGTGACACAATAGTTCTACCCTTAGGGATATACCCAAAAGAATTGAAAACATAAATATTTGTATATGAAGATTTATAGAAGCATTATTCACAACAGGCAAAAGATGGAACCTAAGCAACATTTGTCCATCAAATGATGAATGGGTAAGCAAAACATGATATATCTATACAATTGAACATAATTCAGCAACCAAAGAGAATGAAATACTGACACTACAATAAGGATGAACCTTAAAAACATTGTGGTAAATAAAACAAAACAATCTAAAGACCACACATTATTTGATTTTATTTATATGAAATATGCAGAATAGGCACATCTATAGAGGCATAGTAATGGTTGCCCAGCTCTGTGAATATACCAAAGCTCATTGAATTGTACACTGTAAATGAATGAATCATATAGCATAAAAGTTAAACTTCAATAAGGCTATAACTAAAAAATGATGTTGAATATTTCAACATATGGAGGTGGAGAACAGTGGGAGGAAGTGGAACACAGGGAATCTGGGCTGAGAACAACATGAGTGATGATGCAGAGGTGGGACATGATCAAAGCGTAAGGTAATTTGGAAATTAACCTCAGGTGAAGCACTATGGTGGAGGGCTATGAGGGCCAAACAGTCATGAGAGGTTGCACCTACAATTGGTCCTGGGAAACAGGGTGGCGATCTGAACTGTAGTGACAATGGAAAGGAAAGGATACACCCAAGAAGTACTGTTGTAGTGAGTTATTAGGACATTAATTGTAGCTGCTGAAAAGGGGCTTAAGTTATGGGGACTCATCCAGTTATTTCTGACTACAGTTTTGAGTCTGAAGGCAGAAAAATTAAGGTTTAGCTCATAGAAATCACAAGTTAGGACAAAGAGCTGATTTGGAGGGCAGGATGGTAATTTAGATTTGGATATACAGACCAGAGTTGGACAAAGTGCCGAAAGATGGGCAAAGGCAGAACCCTGGAGAACACTTACATTTCCTATCTGTGTAATGGACCTCATGACACTTACCTCAGTCTAGTAATGTGTTTTGGTTTTATTGCTGTTATTTGAGTTTCTGGGTGGTTTGGGGGCGAATAGGGAATGGGAGAAACTGACATTTATTGAGTGTTTACTGTGCATCAGGCACTCTGTTAAGTTTTTTCTTGATATATATTGTCTTATTGTTTCACAACAACCCCATGGAGTACATTCTACTTTTATTATCCTCAGAATTTGAAATGAGATTAGTTTGATTATTGATTAAGTCTGTTTCCCTTTGTTATAAAGTATGAATGAGCAACATGTCTGAGAGCTTAGACCAGGGTCTGGCACTCACAGGTGCTCAACAAATATTAACTTTCTTTCCCAGATATGCCCTCCATGGCTGCTGACCTTGTGTCAAAGTCAGATTTGAATTTACTAACCAGCTTCTCTCCTTCCTTCTCCCAACATCTTTGGCACAATGGAATTGTTACCTTAAAGCTGCATTTTTTTCTGACACGGTAACCTCCATATCACTAATGACTCCATTCCCTGTACATCTGCGTCTCCCCCTGCTTCCCTCACTCCCACCCCACCGATATCCCTCTAGGCCTTTGCTGAACCAGTGGGGTTAAATAATGACAAATGTGCATTGGATTTGAGGCTACGGTTAAGTGCTCATTGGGAATTTGGTGGAGGCCCACACACCCATCTCATTTATAACTTACGTCACTGGAATCAATTGGGACTGCTAAAAACAGAAAGATTATGATCCCCCACCATCCTCTCCAACTAATCTCAAACACAAGAGAAGAAAACTGCAGAAGGCTCATCTCTGTAAGCTTTTACAATAGTAAATTGTAGCTCATCAGAGCCAATTCCTCAAGCCATTTGCTGTAATCTAAACCAGAGTTCCTCATCTCCCTTTTATGATCCCTCGGTGGGGCTCTGTGGAGAGGTCCAGCAGTGTGTCCACATGTTATCGTTCTAATGAAAACAATCAGAGCCCAGGGCATATTAATCACCTGGTCTTATCATCCATTCAAGAGAAGTCTTATTAACCAAAAGGCATATGTTTTGTTCCTGAATTCCAGAGATAAAAACCCAAAAGAGAGGAGAGAAGTGAACTAAAAATTCAGTTGCATTAGACTTTTAAAAATGAATTTTATCTCATCAGTAGCTTCTTTAATTAAGCCCTCATAAGGAGCTGAAAATAAAATATTCAGCCCTAGATGTGGTTATGTTTCTTTTATTGTTTTTGTAATTCTCAAAATTTAACATGAGTTTTGGAATTCCAGGAGAACCAGAGTAACTTGAATCAGCTTTGTAACTAGCGTTCGGAAATCACAAGGCCCCAGCGGCGGCGGTCCATGGCCACATTTGAATGGACACTGTGAGGAAACCACCATGGCATAGCCCCGTTTAAACACCTAGTTGTGTTCGGTTTTCAGAAGAAAAAGCACTCCCTCCTCCTCCCTCCCTCCCACCCCCGCTTGCATCAAAGGGTTGATGGTTTGATTCCAGCTCAAGGATATGTACCTGAGTTGCAAGTGGGTAGTCGGGCCACATGCTGGAGGCAACCAATTGATGTGTCCCTCTCACATGGATATTCCTCTCTGTCTCTCCCTTCCACTCTCTCTAAAAATCAATGGAAAAAGATCCTCCGGTGAGGGTTAATCAAAATAAATCAATAAGTAAACAAACAAATAAATAATTTTAGTATCCATAAATAATTTTATTTTGTGTTATCTTAATGTGTTGTATTTGAATCAGTGTTTCTCAAAGTGAGTTCTGCTGAGCACCAAGAGAATGGGATGATGGGGGAAATCTTGGGGACAATCCACAGTCAAAAATGTTTGAAAAACTATTCCATTTTTTTTTTACTCCCTCTTGGTTTTCCTCTCACATTCACATGGCAGGGACTTTGAGGAGCCTTTCAGTAGAGAAAACTCCTGGTTTTTTAAAGCCAGGTTCTACCCAACTCATTTGACAAAGAAAATTGTTGTCCTTACAATATCTATTCAGATTTTATGGTGGTCTCTGAGCAAAGATTTGAAGACAACAGGACAGTGAGCCATGCAGACTAGTGAGTGTTCCATGGTGCACACTGAGGGAAACATCTGCCTGCCAGGTGAGCCATGCCCAAGAAAGCCTGAGACATTGGTCCATGCACCCAGAGCCGGGCACAGACTTTGTCCTGTGGCAATGATTTCATTTTCAGCAAGAGTCCCTTAGAGCATCACCATAATGGTCACATAGTAGGAACTTAATACATGTGTTTGATGGAAGAAATTCAAATTAAGAAAGCTATTTAGCCCTGACCAGTTTGGCTCAGTGGATAGGGCGTTGGCCTTCAGACTGAAGAGTCCCATGTTTGATTCCAGTCAAGGGCATGTACCTTGGTTGCAGGCACATCCCTAGTAGGAGGTGTACAGGAGGCAGCTGATCGATGTTTCTCTCTCATTGATGTTTCTAACTCTCTGTCCCTCTCCACACTTGGCCATGCTCAGCCTTAGGCATTCTCCTGCATTTGGACAAACGTCATGTCTGTTTGAACTCTCCAGACCCATCACTTCATGGGGAAAGAGCACGTGCTTGGGCATCAGACAAATCCAAACCTAAGTGAAGATTTTTCCATTTGTAATCTTGTGTACGTGGGCAAGGTACATAAGTACTCTGAGCCTCACTTTTCTCATCTGTAAAATGGGGATAAAGCGAGAATCCACTTCATAGAGTTATGAGGAATCAGAGACCCTGCATATATGGAGCTAAGAACACTGCGTGGAACATAAATGCTTAAATGATTCCAAGGAATGACCATAGTGAGGATGGTGACTCTTACTTTGTGTTGGGATGTCATAAAATCAGAAGTAAGAGTGGGTTCTGACGCCTAAATGGGACGTGAACGAAGGAAAAGCTTTATGATGTTTCTATCACATCAGACACAGCATTACAGAAGTTTCCACCCCTTGCATGAGCTACAAGAGACAGAGAGGGCCAGAGAAGAGAGGAGCAAGGGGCATGTGGGTTAAGTGGCTCTCATCCAGGCCTCCTAGAGTCTCCAGAACCAGCCACCAGGGCTGGGCAGAGGCTTTTGCATGGAAACCAGAATGTGATCCAGGTACAGACCTGCGCCCAGTCAGGCAGCTTGCAGCAAACCCAGACATGCATTCCTTCCTTCAACCCCTCAACAAGGACTCACTGAGTATCAGACAGACCTAGGCTTCGTGACTGTGTTAGTCCACAAAAAACTGCACAAAATCCCTGCCCTTGCAGACCTTACTGTCTGATGCGAGGTGGAGAGCTAACAGTCAGCATAGAGAATAAGTAAATTCTGTCCTATGATGGATGCTGATGGGTGTTATGAGAGCCCTGGGCATGGGAGGGAGGCTGAGGCTGAGGCTTAGCCAGGAGCAAGCACAGCCCGCCCTGAAAGGCGGCATCTGAGCCAAAGCTTGAGAGCACGGGAGAGCCAGCCATGCAGACGTGGGAGGAGCGCAGGCCCAGGGAAGGGGAGGACAGAGGTGTGGTCAGGAGCCCTGGAGCTCACAGGGCATGCCTGTCACACAGGATCCAGATAGATGGGGGCAGGTGAGAATGGAGGTCACAGGACAAGGCGGACCATGCCCTCAGCCCCAGTGAAATGTCCTGGTCCTGAGGTTCCCAGATCCTGTTCCCAGGGCACAGGGGAAGGAGGGGACGTGAGGGGGGCAAGAGAGCCGCAGATGAACCTGGACCATCTTTGACCCTGACCTCAGGTATCAATGGGGCCCCTGAGGTTTCAGGTCAATGTGCTATGCGAAGCAAAGCAAGTGGTCAGCAGGCTGCGTGGCTTCACTTCATGGAGTCAGCAGCCCCAGACGGTAAACCTGGGGTTGTGGCCAATTGCAGAGCTTCCCTCTCCCTGAGAGTCAGGCCACTTGCTTAAACCTGGGAACGTTCAAACCCTCCCCTGAGACCTGATTCAGCGGTGCTGGGGTAAGAGCAAGAGTCTGGGCCTTCACAAAGCGGCCCTGGGAAGTGGAAGGGGGCATGGAGCTGTGCCCACGCCTGGCTCAGCTGAGAGGTTCCAGGACCGTCTCCAGCCTGCCACCCGCCTCCGCTCCACAGCATCACTCATGACCCATCCTCCAGCAAAGGCTCTTTGACCTGCGGACGGAGGAACTGAATACATTGTGGAGGAGCCAAAGACTGTTTTCTCATATTAATTCCCATAATACTCAAATTTTGGGTTTCCCTGTTGCTCCTCATGCTTTCATTCGCATCTGGATCCTGGCTCCTTGACAGCCTGTGGCATACTCATTCATAAAAGCAGAGGTGGACCAAGGCAAATTCTAGTTCTTCAGCTCGATCAGGGGGTCCCAAATGTATACACACACTTGGAATAATTATAAAGGCAGTGTTTATTCAAATACATTTCCTTTTCAAAACTGAGTTACCAGTTGTTAAAATGTGTACACATTTTTAGGGAAACCCTGTATGATCTTATGAACTCAGTGATATTATAACTTAACACCATCTTTAAGTTCAAGTAAATGTGATGTCTTCTCTACATTTAATTGCCTAATTATACTGCCCACTTCAAATGTCTCCCTCTATAGAAGAAGGAATACAAAATTTGATGTCAAGCATTTTAGCAGGCATCACACTTTATCTATGATTAATTTTGTTTCCTGATGGTCTACAGGAGGAAAACAAGTCTGACTACAATGACATGGCATCTCTGGAAGCAGTCACACTGTCCAAGAGCAAGTAGAATGCTCTGGAAACTTTGGTGGGGCACCCTCCTTCCTACCCTCCATCTACTGCCTTGCACATACCCTGGCTCTGCTCTCGGCTTTGCCCTTCATGCATCTCTGAGCCAAGTTGGGGCAAGAACTGTCTGTAAACAAACACAGTAGGTCAGGTAGTTTTCCTGGATGCTTCTCACTGTGTTTCTGTTTTCAGAGCAAAAAGACACTTCGTCCACAGTTTACAAAGGATTAATGCCTGCATGCTTCTCCAGCTGCTGCTCCCCTAGAATCCGGGAAATATCTCCTCATTGTATTAGTGGCAGCTAAATGTCTCAAAACTAATACAATCACCCTAATAGGAATTGCTTTCATTTTATTTGTGAAGTGAGGATGCCCTGACGTTGTGTCCCTCCCTTATAATTAGACATCTAGAGAGACAGAGCCTGACTTTTGTTTTCATAACAAATAAAGCTCTGCTCAATTCCTTCTAACACTCACAGGAGGACCTCAACAAGCCTGTAGCAATCAATACAGACTCACCTTTTCCCACCTATAAATCAGAGGTAATAAAATTTGCCATGTCTCTGCTTTAAGCTCAGAATGAGAATGGAGTTGTGGGTCGGGGAGTAAATTGCTGTATAAATGCAATACATTGATTTGTAAGCCATTCAGATTTGGTTGGGGAGGGGAAAAGGGTTAATTCAATTTTGCATTGTTTTCTTTCTTCCCCAGGCTGGTCATTGGAACATTAAAAATTCTGGCACTTGCTAAGCAAAAAGTTAGCTTCTCTGAAATAGCCACCAGGAACCTAAGGGAAGGCATCCCTGAGCTCAGATGAAGTTATGTCTGATGATGGAATGCAACAGAGACAGGAGGCCAGGCTATTTCCCCTGCCCATCCCTGCCCCAGCTTCTCCCTGCCAGACCACATATCCTGAGCAGAGGCCTCTTCCCATGGCAGTCGCTCCCTGATTCTACCCATGTAGGCCTTGGGTACCCCTCTCCCTTGCTGGTCCCCCATGCTCACACACTCTTCATTAAATTCTTGCTGGGTGTTTGGACCTCCACATCAAAATACCTATTAACAACACAGATAACCTGTGAGTTAGATACTAAGAAGCCAGAAGAGCAATCAATAATATTTCCCCCACTGTCCAGACACATCTCTTCTAGTCTGTTGTATGTGTAGTCAAAGATAATTTGCTCAGTCCCATGTGGTTTCATTCCCAACACACCTGTGAGCACACATGCACACACCTGCACATTTTTAATTGAAAGCTGGTTCCCAGCATGAGGATGTTCTGGGACTGTGCCCACCTCCTCTATTTCCCATAACCCCACTAACATCAAAGAGCAAAGGCCCTATTTCCAATCTCCCCAGCTTTATTTAGGCCTTCTTTCTGAGGACCCACCCAAGTTGCTCTACCCTTTGCCTAGAGAGACCAACCCTGGGGGTTGTAGGACCCAGAGGACCCGAGGGCAGCCGTGGTGGATGATGGTGCAGTAGATAAGCACTCCTTGGACTGGAGCAGCAGCAGCACAGCCTCTGGGCAAAGGGGATGTGGTCTGGCAGGAACTGCAGACACATTCAGGTGAGATTGTGGCCTGAGGACCAGGCTTGATCACGATTGCCTCTGGAATAGCAGCTAGGAGTCTCACAGCCACTGGAAGAGTAAAGACCATGTGTTATAAAGTGCAATGTCAGGTAGACAGCTACTGGAGGACAAGAAATCAGACGGGTCCCAGACGCTGTGGTCTATAGCGAATCGAATGAAAGGGTAAAACGAGGAAGAGATCCATCAGAGTCAGGAGACAGGATTTGGGACTTAGATAAGCCTTTTTCTTCATCTGCTAAAATGTTCAGGCCTGAAATCCTGGGATCAAAAAGCTTGCCTACATTTACATGGGTAGCATTTCATTTCCTTGGCCGTTAATCCATTTCTTTCAGAGCCAACACTGGTTGCACATTAGAATCACCCCAGTGGCAGATTTAAAAATACTGATACCTGGGTCTCACTCCTACCCCCAGATTTTAACTTAATTGGTCTAGGAAGTAGCTTTGGGCATCCGGATTGTTAACCAGCCCCCAACCACCCCACCACCCCCTGCCCAGTGATTCCAGAATTCAGCCAGAGTTAAGATTCACTGCTTTAGAAAGTGTCAACCACACTTACCTGGATTTGGAAGTTGTAACCAGGGTTCCTTAGCCATCTGTGGGCAGGCAAGAATGAGAATGGCACCATGACCCTGGAGCTGAACATGGTGGCAAAGGGATCACTGAGCCCATGGCAGAGGAAATACAGAGTGACTTTGAAAGGGCTTCTGTGATACTCCACCCATCTCATCAGATCATTTTCCTCTGAGCAGTGGTTCTCAGACTTCAGCAGTTCAGCAGCATCTGGGTCATCTGGAGGCTTGAGCTGGTAACACACAGCCTGTGGGGCCCACCACAGGAGTTTCTGATTCGGTAGTTTGGGTGGGAAGCTATAATTTGCATTTCTGACACATTCCCAGATGCTACTGCTGGTCTAGAGGCTGCACTTTGAGAAGCATTGCTCTAGAGGAAGTTCCCTTCCATCTAGCCCTTGTCCTGTTTTCCCTGATTAAGAGTGCTTTCTTTACAGCCAACAGAGAGCCTTCCCAGGTGATCACACACGGGGAGCATCAGTCATCCAGGCAGACAGGGCAGCCTGGTGTTGTCTGCTCCCACAGGTGCTGCAGCCACACAGTGCCGACCCGCAATGCTCACTGGGAACCGGGTTTCCCATGGTGTCATTAACCAACTTGGAACCTGCACAGCAAGAAACGCCCATTTGTCAGCAAGAACATTTCCTCCTATGATCACAAATGGTTTCCAGTCGTGAAGAAAACTCAGGAGACATGTAGGAAGAAAAATTGCCAAGTCCATGGCTGTAGTCCCAGTCCATCCTAAAAATCAAATTGAAAAGAAAACTAGAGAAAGCATTTGACTCCCCTCTACCCATTGTTGCACTCCTCTTTGGAATACATGAATTTTTTCAAATTTCTCATTCTCAATATTTGCAAAGAAACTATCCCTTGAGAAATAAGAGGAGTACTTAGAGAGGTTTCAAACATCTTTATCAATATACTAAAGGCCTGGTGCACAAATTTGTGCATGGGTGGGGTCCATCCAGCAGGCCCCAATCAGTGCCATCAGGGCTAGGCTGGCTGGGGGAGGGGCTGTGGGAGGTTGTCCAGCTGGTCCCTCCACTGATCGGGCCAGTTGGGTGGCCGCAGTGTGTGTCATAGCAACTGGTCGTTCTGGTCGTTCTGTTCGTTCTGTCGCTTGGCTTTTATATATATAGATGAGTAGTCAATTTCTGTTTTCTTTTCTCACAAACACAAATATCTCATCATTCATTTTTAATTATTGGCTTTTTCTCTTTACATTGAAACACATTTTGGAAATGGAAAGGCAGTGCTCCTAATCTTCCTCAGCTTCAGCGAAGAACATGTAACAGCCGGAACAATGATATAAACTCTGATAGCTCTTCCACAGTCACCTCTTCACAAAGGTTCAGTTTAGCCACCTGACACCTCAGCCCAGTTGAGGACCAGGAACATCTGCGTGCTTGCAGCCTACGTCCATGCTGAGGCTTTAGTAGTGGACTAAATCCAAAACCTGGAATTGCAAGTGTCAGGTTGTGTCCCTGGTTCCCTGTAGGTCAGTGTATCCTGAAATCTACAGCATGTGGATCTCAGTGTATCCTGAAATCTACAGAGCATCTTGGAGGAAATCACTTTTTTCTCAAAAACACCAGCCATTCCATGTGTAAATGGTATTCAAACAGCCCAGAATCAGAGACTGTGCAGCCTCCTCTTCTGACTCCCCTCCCTTGCTTCCCGTGCTGTGATATACACCTACTGTGACATCTGGCCAAATCCATCAATGTGAAATGTTCTTGCTGTCAGTTATGTTGTTTTCTAACATTTTTGCATGCTGTAGATTTCACAAATGTTGGATATTTCCTGGGTGTCATGGACACATAACTTTGAAAACACAGAGTTAAAGTCCATCATGTCAATTTCTTTATTTCAGGACTTCTCAGAACTTTGCATATACTAATGTGCATGGTGAATGTTCAAGAAGGAGGCTTATTGGACTTTAGGAAATGTATTTGATCATAGAATAATGTAGGGGAGCTTCTCTTGGGACATCTGTGGGGAGTTTCTTTGGGGAAAAAAATAGGCAATGTCTAGTCTCTTCTCCCATAAATTCTACATTCCAAGTCTCAAATTTCTGCTATGTGGGAACAAGTCTTAACTAATTCACCAAACTCGGGTGTGAGGCTGGAGCCAACCACAGCCATGTATCAATGACCTAAGAAGCAAAGTGCTGTGAGCCTTGTGAATGTTCCTCCCACTCCCTCCCCATCACCTCTCTGGGGTAAGAAAGTGATTCTGGTGAAAAAGAATAACCAAGAGAGGACTTTAAAACACTAAGTTCCAGCTTTTATAGGCATATTTTAAACATTTCTTTCACTACCTTACATGTAAAGTATTTGGGTCAGAATACTCTTGCCAAGAAAGCTGTTTTGCCTGGAGACAGAGGACAGAGCATCTTGGAAGAAATCGCTTTTTCTCAAAAACACCAGCCATTCCATGTGTAAATGGTATTCAAACAGCCCAGAATCAGAGACTGTGCAGCCTCCTCTTCTGACTTCCCTCACTTGCTTCCTGTGCTGTGATATACATATACTGGGACACTTGGCTAAATCCATCAATGTGAAATGTTCTTGCTATCAGTTATGTTGTTTTCTAACATTTTAAATGCTTTAATGTTCCAAAACTTTATTATCCTACATAATAAAAGGCTAATATGCAAATTGTCCCTATGGGCAGTTCAACCGATCAGGATTTAGACATGCACTGACCACCAGGGAGCATCATGGAGCATGGTGGGCATCAGCGACAGGGCAAGCAGCTGGGGGAAGGGAGGCCCCCTGGCCAGCAGCCACCAGGGACCCTACCCATGCACAATTTCCATGCGCAAAATTCATGTAAGGGGCTCGGCCCTTGCAGCCCCAGCTGGCCCTTGCAGCCCCTCACAGCCCCAGCCGTCCCTCACAGCCCCTCGCAACCCCTTGCAGCCCTCACAGCCCCTCACAGCCGCAGCTGGTCCTCACAGCCCCTCACAGCCCTGCTTCATCTGGAAGGTCGTCCAGAAGGTCATCTGGATGGTCATTCTGCCATTTGGTCTAATTAGCATATTAGCTCTTTATTATATAGGATTATACTATATAATCCTGAGGCACTAAATTCATGCATGGGTAGGGTCCCTAGGTCTAGCCAGAGATCAGGGCCAGCCGGGGCCTTCGTTCATTCTATGCTGCCCCCTGGTGGTCAGTGCATATCATAGCGAGCGGTCAAACTCCCTGTTGGTCGAACTCCCATGGGGACAATTTGCATATTTGCCTTTTATTATACAGGATTATGTTATATTATATTAATTATATGTTACATTAATTACTATGTATTATACGATTTAAGTATATAGTTATATCATTTAATACTCACAATAATGTTATACTTATGAAGTAAACATTGTCAATAGGCCTCTTTTATAGGTGACAAAACCAACCTGTGATGAGATTAAGGAACTACTCTAGATCACACAATTAGTGTATCCAGAGCCAGGACTTAAATTGAAATCCACCTGAAACCAATGCCCATGTTCTTCACCACCACCTTCATAATTACCTTCATAATTATTGGAATAAGATTGAAAAAAAGGAAAATAAAACATTTAAGATAATTTTTTTAAACAAAACCTCAAAACACTTGTAACTTAACTCATCATTGAAAACTGGAAAGAAATGAATTCCCATAGCACAAGAACACTCAGTGAACACACAAGAATGGGTAAGAAAAGTTTAAGCAGTGTTTCTCAACCTTGGCTGCACATTAGAATCACCTAGGAATCTTTTTGAAATCCTGATTTCTGGGCCTCATCCTCTGGAAATTCTGTTTCTTTCTTATGGGGGTGGGGCCACAACATTAGTAACAAAGAAACAGAATTTCCGGAGGATGAGGCCCAGAAATCAGGATTTTAAAAAGATTCCCAGGTGATTCTAATGTGCAGCCAAGGTTGCGAACCACTGGTTTAGAGTGTTTATCATCTGCAAGTAATCACCTCTCACAGATTTTACAGCAAATAAATAAACAGCTCTACAGTTAAAAACTCACACTTTGGACTGTCACTCTTCACATGTACATTTGTACAGGTGTACCCTAAACTCTCAGTATCAGGGGGTTTCAAAGAAAAACTGCAAAGAACCTTTAGCACTGTTTATTTCTAGGCCACCTGATTGATGAAAAAGAGAGATCTTTATGATTAGTAAAATGCAATTAATCCTTAAGTATGGTTTGTAAAGCACACTCATTTGTACCAATTAACTTCATTATTCTATTTGAAAGATTTCTCTTCCTCACTGTATTCCAATCTTCTCTTAAGTTTTTAGTCTGAGCAATCTTTACTGCCTTATTTCCAGTTAAGATTGCAATAATTTGTCATTGGTGTGCAGACACTTTCTTAACTATTCCTGTGTTGCAAATAAAAGATCCAGTGCAGCTCGGAGGTTATCTCTAGGGCCCTGCAAAGCCAAGCACTATAAAATGGTTAGACATTAAAGATGCGAAGAAAATCCCATAAAACACCACATAAAAGTGTGTCTTGCCTTGTCATTTATATGGAAAGATGGCGCAGTGCAATCTTTCCAGCCAAAGACTATTTTAGAATTGAAATTTCAATCAGAACAGGAGCAGAAGAGGTTTCACTCTTTCTTTTTGGCCCTCTTTTTTTGCTTGTAAAACTGCTGAAGTAAAAATCATGTGCTATGTTGGCTTTCGATTGGCCTTTTGATCTCTCTCTCTCTCTCTCTCTCTCTCTCTCTCTCTCTCTCTTTCTGGAAAACTGCCCTTTCTACCTCACATTTCTCCAAAAAAAAAAGCTGTGCTAAATCAGTTCTCTAACTCTTGGAGAAACAACTTTTATTGCTTTGTTTAGGCTTATAATTAGACTTATAACTAGGAAACAATCTGAGAAATACAGCTGTCTGTACCTGCTGGAAGACCTGTAGGTTTAACCACTCAAAGGAGTTGATTTTTTTTTAAAAGACTGCATTTCACTGAAGAAAGGGTGGGCATGCAATCACTCTGGCCAAGAGTGTGAATTGAGCCCTGCCAGGCAGCAATTGGTGTGACCGCCAGAGTAACAGTGAAGGGAGCCATCCAGGTTGGTAGGAGACAAAATCCAGTCATAGGTTAAATCCCACAGTGCCCCTGGATACTTGTGTCATGGGGAGTCAGCTATCGCATCCAGGAGTAAGGAACACTGACACTGAGCTCTGGTGCTAGGGTGGATGTCTCTTCTGTGTAGCTGAGACCACCTTTCCACATGTCCTGGTATGGGAGCAGATGCTGCCAGTGCCCTCCCTTCCTAGTCCCTGACCTATCTCTGCACATGCCAATCTGACGGCTTTCAACCACAAAGACCTATGACTCTAGTTATCTTTCTAGTTACTGAACCTTCCTGGAAAGTTGGCGTTTCAGGCAGTTAAAGTCACCCCCAGAGGCCCTCAAGCAATAACTGATTGGAGTTAATAGATTCCTAGCCCCACAGGCCCTTGGGTGGAATAATGCTGACACATGTGCCACACTATCTCCTGAGTTCCCAGCAGAAATGGATCGCAGAGACCCTAGTGATGAACTGCTCAATAGCACATCCTTTATTTGCTTCCTGTTCTTTCCATCTTATAGCTGTACTCTTTACTGATGTGTCTCAGGATTGCCTTCCAGATAAGCTTCTTTGTATCCACAGAAACCAACCCAGAGACAGGTGCCCAAGTGATAGAGAAAAGGTAGAAATCAGAAACTAGATGCAACACAAGATCCTAAAAGCACTGCACTGCCAATGACCCTATTTTTATGACCCAAACTTCTTAGGACAGATGTTGTAAAGCATGATGTTCTGCAGGAGCTAGGTTTTAGTCTGTGGATTACCAAGATCCATTTGCTGAGCCATGCCCCACCCAGGCAATCAGATCAAAAGAGTGTCTATCGTTTAGGGAAAACCTGAATGACAATGAGCCATGGAGGCCAGTCAGGTGTTGCAAGTATCGCGATGTTTGACCACGATGACCTCCTCTGCCAAGTGAGTGCTCTGGCTCCGTGAAGGGCTTTATGAGGGGCAGGCAGAGTGCGTTACGAATGAGAACTGTCACATTTTCAGAAGGAGGTATCTGGGTGAGCTCTGAGCAATGTGTGTTGTGAGCCCTTTCAGAGCTGGGAGTTTCCCATCCTACATCTGGTTTGCTCCTCAGTCTGAGTATAAGCAGCCATGGATAGCTTGACAAGGTAAGTGCCTGCGAGACCCAGCAGACTCGGAAGTGGGACATGAATTGAGGGAGATTCAGAGGTAAACCTATGGAAACCTTCAGAAAGAAAGCCTGTGTTCTAACAGTAATTGAGTGGTTGGGACTGGGATAGAGCAAGCAGAACCCCATAGGAACAGGCGTGTGTTCAACCACCTCCAACATGACCGGTGACAGAGGAAGACAGAGAACAAGATCCTGTGGGGAGCCTTGGGGCATTGGCATGGCCTCAGAAACCTCTTGGGTTGTTTGAGAAATCAAAAGAAAGTCAGTGTAGCAAGAAAAAAAATGAATGAGAGGGATAGTGACAAAAATGAGGTGCAAGGTAAGACAAGAAGCAGATCATTTAATGACTTGCAAGCTATGGTAAGGAGTTTTGATCTCTTCTAATTGTAACAAGACACCATGAGAAAGTTTTAAATAGGAGAATGATATATTCAGATTTGAATTTTAAGAGATCACTTTGGTTGCTAGCAGAAGGGGATGATCATATTTATTGACCATACTGGAAAATATACTAAATGTTCTTTATGCTTATTTTACATAAACTTTACCACATCTCCATGAAGCAGGTCCTTTTATTATTCATGTGGCTCAAAAAGAATGTGTCCAGCCCGAGTCAACCACTAGTAAGTGATAGAGGTGGGATATGCATCCAGATGCAGCCGACCTCAAAGACTGGCCTCTAAGTATACATCAAGGTGCTCTTGAGAATCTTGATGTAAATTCTCTTTCTCCCAACTTATCACTCAATGTTTGTTGATATTCCCGTGGGCCAATCATTCATCCCACAGGATCCATTATCAGCTCCATTGCTGCCCAGTGTGATTTTGGGGTTTTAATAGATCGGGACTTTTTTTGGTGTCCTGCTTGCATAGGGTTGCAGGTGTGCCTTCTTCTATCCATAAGTCTTTTATATCTGTTTATAAATTGCGCTATTTTCTCAGTGTTTTGAGGGAAGGTTGGGGAGACAGCAGAGCATAGCCTAGGCCAGTATAACTTGGGGCCCTTGATGTTGGGTTTTGACTGGTTCCTTAGCAGTGTCCTTATGAAACCCTATCTGGGTTTTATGTGGTTTCTTAAGTGGACATTTGCCCAGATAAATCTTCACTTGCACAAATGTAGAGGATTAAAGTGTATCTTGGGACATCTATTCTTGCTTCTTGAAGACATACTTTTTCTTCTCTATTAGATGTATATCAGCTCTGTCCTTAAATCTCTGGGAAGAAACATTCCATGATTTTTGCATTACAGGACAGTAGTATCATTTTGTATTTACAGAAAGATTCCTGTTACGCAGACACTACCCAGAAGTAAGCAAACTGTTAGAACACAGTTCCAAGCTCCACCTATGCCAAGTTTTTGCACATCTCCTCCCATATCACAGAAGCCCTCATTCATTTCCGTGTTTATTTAACTATGTCAAATTCTTCACAAGCTTATAATCCGCAGTAACCAACACAAACTGAGAAAGCTTCCTGACCCCTAGTGGTGATTCATTCTTCCTAGTTAGACAATAAATAAATGAATGAATAAATAAATAAATAAATAAATAAAAAAAAAACTCTGTCCCCTGGTCACAAGTGGCAAACCTGTGACCTGGGCTGAGCCACTCACCGTGTCCCACCCCTGGTACCATGCCCCAGTTTGAGCAATGAATGGGTGCTTCAAGCCTGGCCAATCAGAGTTCCTCCTCAGATGTTTTTCTCATTAAACCAGAAGAAAGAAGCCTTCTCCACACATGGAGGAATTAAGATATGCATCTGGATGTGCTGGAGGTCCTGTTACCCACCATGCAATTGGGCAGCATTGTGACAATGTAGCCACAGGCAGCAGGTAGCAGAGCAGTGAAGCTGACAGCTTCCTGAGGGGTCTTCCTGCTTCTTTAGATGGTTAATACCTCTCCTCTGGGTTTGTTCAAGTGAGTTACTAAATTTATCTTCCTTTTTTTTTTTTCAGGAACACGGCCCCATTTCTCATTTGTCTCTGATGAGATAGATGAACTGTGTCATTCTATATCAATATCTGAGACCTCAGACTTTTTTCTTTTTGCATATTTTAGTCTTTTTAAATTTATGTTTCCATCTCCCACCCCCACCCTTTGACAACCATAAGCTTATTCTTTATATCTATGGGTCTGTTTCTGTTTTATTTTGTTTATTCATTTATTTCTTTTTAGATCCCACATATAAGTAAAATCATGTACTATGTCTTTCTCTGTCTGACCTATTTCACTTAGCATAATATCTTCTAGGTCTATACATGTCACAAATGGCAAAATGTCATTTTTTACTACAAAATAATATTCTATTGTATATATAGATCACATATTTAGCCATTTATCTATTGAAGGGATATCTAGGTTGTTTCTATATTTCGGTTATTACCAGTAATACTGCCATGAACATAGAGGTGCATGTATCTTTTCAATTAGTGTTTTTGTTTTCTTCAGATAAATACCCAGAAGTGGAATTGCTGGATCATATGGCAGCTCTAATTTTATTTTATTTTTTTGAGGAATCTCCATACTGTTTTTTCTCTTCCTTCTTTAAACTGCTTTTATTTCTGATGAC
>NW_006290024.1:759712-765987 GCF_000327345.1 Myotis davidii | reverse complement strand
ACAGAAACATCCTTATATGATGAGCCACCATAACCATAGATGTGACAATTAATCCAGCACTAACGGACACCAAGGGAACGAGCAGATGAGCTGAAAGGCAGACACAGTGTCTAATTCTACAGTGCATTCCTGGATGTTTATAATACCCATCCCACATTTTGGTCACAATTGTATGTACAATAGACTGTTTAAGTAAGGGATGAAATATTTAATATTTAGAAATATTTAAATCCAGAAATGATTTTTTTCTTAAACTCAAGTGTTTGAAGTACTGGATTCACTTATAAGAACCACATATGAAAATCCAGATAAATAAAGTTTTTTAGAAAGATGTTACCGTATCGAATTTATCATGTCTTCCAACATTGTAAAATTATTTCCTCCTGAAGACACTAACTTATATTTCAAATACATAGAAACATAAATATGGCCAAAGACTATGGAAAGATAATTGACAAAAGAAACTCAAATGAGCAGTAAACATATTAAAAATGTCCAACATCAGATTCAAAAATTAAAATCATGAAATGCCCTTTTCAATTATCATATTGGCATGATTAAACATATCCTCAATCTTGGAATTTAATCATCTTTCTAGAAAACTTTGGTCTCATTGTTGGAAACAAGATGAATTACAACATTCTCTTTAGAAGCCAGTTCAGCAAAATGTAAAAAAAAAAAAAAAAAAAAAAAAAAAAAAAGCCTTAAATTACGAATAGAATCTAGGCAGAAAATTTAATTTTTGTTAAGGAAATAAATACTAGAATTAAGAACTTTTATCTATATGTATAAATATAGTGGCATTATTGAGATTAGTATAGAAAGGAAAACAAGTTCAATGTCCATCAACAATGGATGGTCTGTGTCATTTTTAGCATGTCCATGTGATAGAAGCCATAGTGCCATTAAAAATCACATGCTGTACTACTGTGGGAAAATTGTTAAAGTATGTTGCTATGTGGATAAATCAAGTGTGAAAATAATATGGATTATTTCATTATAATTCATCTTTTTTTGTTGTTAATCCTCACCCAAGGATAGTTTCCCATTTTCTTTTAGAGAGAATGAAAGGGAGAGGGAGAGACAGAGAGAGAGAGAAACATCAATGTGAGAGAGACACATCAATTGGTTGCCTCACACATGCGCCCTGACCAGGGCCAGGGATTGAGTCTGCAAGTGAGCTACATGCCCTTGACCAGAATTGAACCTGATACCCTTCAGCACATGAGCTGACATTCTATCCACTGAGTTAAACAGACTAGGGCCATGGTCAGCAAACTGCGGCTCGCGAGCCACATGCGTCTCTTTGGCCCCTTGAGTGTGGCTCTTCCTAAGCCTTAGGAGTACCCTAATTAAGTTAATAACAATGTACCTACCTATATAGTTTAAGTTTAAAAAATTTGGCTCTCAAAAGAAATTTCAATTGTTGTACTGTTGATATTTGGCTCTGTTGACTAATGAGTTTGCCGACCACTGGACTAGGGCATTATTAATTATTTTTGAGAGTTGTACAGGTGCATAAGACAGAATATAAAAAGATGACAAAATGAAAACTAATTAGTGGCTATTTCTGGGTCATCACATTTAGAGAGATTTCTATTTTCTCTTTTGTGCTTTTCTATGTTTTTCAAATTATCCTACATAATAAAGAGCTAATATGCAAATGGCCATAATGTCCTCACACCATCATGCTGTAACGGCTCAGACACTCAACACTGGGGAGAGAGGAATGGGGACCAGCCAGGCTGAGGCCCTGGAGAGGGACAAGCCAACTACCCCGCGGTCCTGGGCGCCTGTGGCTATGGCCTGGGTGAAGCTGCCTGCCCTGATCCCCTGCAGCTGTGGCCAGCCCAGGCAATGCCAGCCCGGGTCCTGGGTGCCTAAACATGCCAGAGGAGGGAATTTTGGGTCCCGGGTGCGGGGTGAGGCAGAGGTGATTAGGGGTGATCAGGCCAGCAAGAGAGCTGTTTGGGGCAATCAGGCAAGCAGGCAGAGGTGGTTAGGGATGATCAGGCAGGCAGAGGTGGTTAGGGGCAATCAGGCAGGCAGGCAGAGGGGTGTGGGGTGATCAGGCAGTCAGACAGGCAGGTGAGCAGTTAGGAGCCAGTGGTCCTGGATTGTGAGAGGCAGTCGGACATTCTCCGAAGGGTCCCAGATTGGAGAGGGTGCAGGCTGGGCTGAGGGACCACCCCCCCCCATGCACAAATTTTGTGTACTGGGCCTCTATTCTATATATGTAAAAGCCTAAGCAACCAGCTGACTGCTGTGGGCACTTGGCAGCTGCAGTTCTCAGGTGACACACCAAGAACCAGAGAGGAGGGAGCCCGATTCCAGGGTGCATCACCTGAGAACTGCCCTCTTGAAATCCAAGACCCTTCGGGGGATGCAGGGAGCCGGTTTCAGCTGACCCCACAGGCCAGGCTGAGGGACCCCACTGGTGCATGAATACATTCACCGGGCCTCTACTTTATAATAATAAATCTAACTTTAAAAAATGCATCCTGCCCAGCTGGCATGGCTCAGTGGTTGAGCTTCTACCTATGAATCAGGAGGTCATGGTTTGATACCTGGTCAGGGCACATGCCTGAGATGTGGGTTCGATCCCCAATGGGGGGCATGCAGGAGGCAGCCGATCAATGATTCTCTCTCATCATTGATGTTTCTTTTTCTCTCTCCCTCTCCCTTCCTCTCTGAAATCAATAAAAATATATATTTTTTAAAAATGCATCCTTTGGAATCATTGAAAATATTTATAACTCAGCATCAGTATCCATCTATATTCTCTTTTCCTCTAATTTATCTTATTTTACAAACAGTAACAACTATGGGGGAGGAACAAACCATCTCCATTTTCTCCATTTTCTTTCATTGTTAATATTCACTACTCTTGCTTATCATTCAGTAAAATATGAATCAGTGATTGAAATATAATTTCCACTATGCCAGTTACTAGGACCTATAATAACAATAACAAATAATCACACGGTGTTTACTGGGTTCCAGGAATTGTTCTAAGAGGCGTGTGTGTTTGTGTGTGTGTGTGTGTCCTCACACAACTGCTCTAGCTCTATGAAATAGGTCTTAACATCATCTCCCTTTTATGGATGAGAAAACTCAAAAAAGAGGTGAAGTGACCTGCCCAAAGTCACACAGCTAGCATTTTCCCAAGACTGGAGTCAAGTTGAATCAGTCTGCCCCAGAAACTGTGTCTTAATCACACAGAGATATCCTAGAAGGAATAAAAGACCCCTGTGTTGCTCTTGTTTTCTACTATTCTCCATTGCAGTGTTTCAGCTTCTCCCGAGGTGTGGGTTAGGTAGGAATTTTGGGGGTAGCCTGGGTTCTTAACTGCCATTGAATATTATTTCTATGAAAAAAAATCGCTGTGCATTCCAAATGAGTGACCACAAATGAAACTTGGGAATAGTCTATTTTCAAGTTGGGGTTGCCTGTCTATCTCACAAGGAAATTATTGCCAAAGAGAGACATGTGTTTCCATCCAAAATAAATGTCTGGAAGTTATTTGGTCTTTGAATAAACGCGGGCTATCCATCCTTAGCCAGGAGTTTACCCTGAGGACTCTTCATCAGGTGCTTACAACGTGAATAAAGACTGTTCGGAATGCTAACATCAAGTCGCAGACATGATTCTGGAAACCTCGCATTTTCACTCGGGCACACATGCTCCTGGAGAAAAGTGCTCTCGCCGCCTGGGCTCAAAGAGGAGGCAGAAAAGCAGGATGCTGAGAATTTCCGGACCCTCTCAGAGCAGAAGGTGGTGTTCTGTGCTTCTCTGAAAATAAGGTATCTAGGAGGGAGAAGGGCTGAAGGTCAAGAGAGCTTTCCATAATTTTTATTCTTTTAAAATGTATTCTAATATATGCTTGTATTTGCCTGCTGGAAGTAGACCGCACAATCAACAGGTTGTAACAACTGCTTACCATGGTATCACAATCCAATTTCTAGTTGCAGCAGACAGAATTCGATTTTGCTTCATTTCACTTTCCAAAAGGTAAAGCTGGCGTGGAATTTTATAATTGTGGAAAGTGGAGAGGTTTGGGGATAATACAAGAAGTCTTCCTAGCTGAGAATCAAACCAGAAAAATCTAAAGACACAGTTTGCAATTACGCTGGGGGAAAAACACACACTTCATTGGGAAAGCCAATAAAAGAGCAACCAACTGTCCCAAACTGCAAAAACATTAGCCATATTGTCACCAGATGGAAATTTTACAATATTATCAATGAACGAAATCAAAGCAATGAACTGCAGCAAAGTCTATACTTGTTATGGAAAAAGTAACCATAGTCACCTGAAGTCCCACAAAGAACATTGGCCAGACTTAGTTATTACAAAAACAAAACAAAAACTGAATTAGAAA
Source organism: Myotis davidii (assembly GCF_000327345.1). Taxonomy (NCBI): domain Eukaryota; kingdom Metazoa; phylum Chordata; class Mammalia; order Chiroptera; family Vespertilionidae; genus Myotis; species Myotis davidii. The sequence goes on along the minus strand of NW_006290024.1, from coordinate 761,606 downwards.
ATGACCTTTACCAGTAATGGCTAAAAAACTTATTGTTATGGTCAAAATGTGTATGTCCCCTCCAAATTCATATGTTGAAATCCAAATTCTCCTATGTGGTGGCATTGGGGGTAGGGGGCCTTTGGGAGGTGATTAAGTCATGATGGTGGATCTCTCATGAGTGGAATTAGTGCCCTTATAAAAGAGACTCCAAGCCCCAGCCAGGTGGCTTGGTTAGTTGGAGCATCATCCCACACACCCAAAGGTTGCTGGTTTGATTCCCAGTCAAGGCCCATACCTAAGTTGTGAGTTTGATCTTCAGTCAGAGCACATATGGGAGGCAACTGATTGATGTTTTTCTCTGACATCAATGGTTCTCTCTCTCTCTCTCTCTCTCTCTCTCTCTCTCTCTCTCTCTCTCTCCAATAAATATAGCCTCAGGTGAGGATGAAAAAAATAAAAATAAAAAGACTCCAAGAGCTCTCTTGCCCCATCTGCCATGTGAAGACAGTGAGAACTGTCATCTGCATATCAGGAACAGGGCTCTCACCAGACGCTGGATCTGCCAAAACCTTGATCTTGAATATTCAAGCCCCCAGAACTGTGAGAAATAAATGTTTGCTGTGTAAGCCACCTAGTCTCTGACATTTTTGTTATAGCAGCCCAAACAGGCTGTGATATTCATTCTTTACATACTGCATGCATTCAATGAGTGTTTGAAAACAGATTGCTACAATAGATACTTTTGTAGTGTTTGTCACTAACTTAAATTTTATACATAATAGACTTGCAGTTATAGCTGGTTCTTAAAGTTAAGAGTTCCATAGATAATCTGTGTGTTGAGATATCTTAACAAATGGTAGCTGGGTCCTTTTGATCTGCTGGCTAAAATGGGAATCTGTTTTTAGGATGAGAAAAATGCCTTTTAGTCGTTTATAAGCTCTGTTAATAAATACTGTAAGTCCCACAACATGCGTTTGGGCCTGTTCCTCACTAATATGCACTTTCATCATGTTAACTATTCTTTTTTTCCCCACTTTTTATGTTCAATAATACTGACAACAGGTTAGAACTGTACTCTCCAATGTGATAGCCACTGACCACATATGGCTATTGAGCCCCCAAAATGTGACTGGTCTGAGCTAAGATGCCCTGGGAATGTAAAATACATGCCAGATTTGAAGACTTAGTACCAAAAAAAAATGCAAAATATCATCATCATATAGCTCACATGTTGAAATGATAATATTTTGGATTGTGTACACTAAATAAAATGTACTTACATTTATTTCATCTATTCTCTGTGCTTCTCTGTCCTGCCATGCGCCCAGGGGTGACCTCTGAGGACTGAGTCCCAGGCTTCTGTGCTGGCAGATTTCCAGTTGAGTTGAACCAATGACTGACCCTAACAGGAGATCCGAGGATGAGAAGAAGGAGACGCTGGGACATTCTTTCCTCTTCTCCTCTCCCTACTTTAAGAAGCTGGAGCCTCCACGACTTCCACTTCCACCTGGTGGCTCTTCCTCCAACAGCTTCCCCTTCACTGGGCTCCATTTCCATTAATCTCTTCTTATGACCCTCCTGCCAGAAAGGCACCATTAATGAATTTTTATTTCCCCACTTCCCCCCACAGCCAACCTTTACTGCCTTGTATCCTTATTTCATGTTTCCTGTGGCCACTGGGAATTCCTAATGTTGGCCAGATCCATCGATTAATCAAAGGTTTCCCACCAGTCTTACAAACAGGTTTATTCTGTTATTTTGCTTTCCATTTTCTTCATATTTGCTGAACTGGCCTATTTATCATCCTCCAAATATGTCCAACAAACATATGTTTCAACACCTCTGTGTGATGCTGTTCTAGCCTTGAATTCCATGTTCCCTTTATCTTTCTCTATTGAAATCATGTTTCTAG
>NW_006290024.1:754401-759653 GCF_000327345.1 Myotis davidii | reverse complement strand
AACCCCCCCCCCCCCCCGCTTATGATTGTGTTAGTCCAATTTTGTTACAAGAAACAGACTCCTTAGCCAAAGGCTAATCTGTTGCATAAGAAGTACAGGGCTAACCACAGAACCTAGGGAACTACAGGTCTCATGTGAGGCTAGAGTTGGAGGTATCAGAAAATCAGACATGGAAGTTGCTCTCCCCTTCTCTGGGACCCCAAGTCTCCTTTTGTCTGCAGCTCTCGGCATGTCTGCTTTATTATTCTCGCTCTTATTCTACCAGCTCTGTATTTTGTATGTATGATGGCTTATCTGTTCCATCATTTCCAGAGTCCAGTGGAAGCTGACTTAATATGTCCTATATCCCAATATCCCAATTCCTTGGAGGGAAAAACTGAGGAATCCAGTTGAGCCAATGGGTTGACTCCCCTAGGTCTGATGCCCACCCCTTGATCAGCCAACCCTGGAGACGGGCAGAAGGTACATGAGCACATGTGGGTAGAGCATGTATGGGCCTGGATAATATGATTGGCATCTCTGATATAGTCATCACCCCAACGGGGTGATCTGAACTTCCACATACCCTACTTATTATATTCACCTTATGCTGCAGCAACTTTATGTCTCACTTCCCCTCTAGGGTACAGGGAACATACTTGATGTCGTGTTATGATTATCTTTCTCTGGAAAGCAGACTCTGAAATGTAGTTTATGTGCAGGAGGCTTATTAAAGAATGCCATTAGTGAGGAAAAAGAGGAAGGAAACAAGATTGGGTAGAGGGAGCCGGTGAGCTGCATTGGAAGTCAAACGGCAGCCTCAGGGTAGGGTAGGGAGCTCTGGAGCTAGTGTGACCAGCATTGTTCTAGCTGGGCTGAGGTAGCCAGGCCTGTGCCATGTGCCTGTCAGCCACCATGCGTGAGCCTTCCCAGGAAGGGGTATGCATTTGTGCTAGAAGGCTGTCTGCAGCTGAGGCAATCCTGGCGGGGCTAACAGCTGGAGGCTGGGTGCTCACAGCACACCCATCGGCATGCCCATGTGCTGCCCCCTTTTATTGAAAGGGGATCTGGATGGCACAACACAAAGACCACATGTCAATTGCAGCCTCCATTGTGCATTACACAATGCATGGGTTTTGTATCTGCTAGCTACTTCAAAGCAGAGAGACAGAGAAGGGGGGGGTGAGTGAGAGAAGGAGGGACGGGGGGAATGAAAGTAATTGTTAGCAGAAAGAATAAATGGATGATTATATACAAATAAATCATTTTTTAACAGATCCTACTGGAAAAATAAAGAAAAATCCTAAGATTTGAAGTTAACGATGTGTACAATTCCAGATTTGCCACTCACTGTGACTTAAAGCAAGTTATTAAACATGTTACCCACCCCCCTTCTCTCCGCTCTGATTATAGTAAATACGCTCATGTCTCTAATATTTGTGTGATTCAGAGGAGGAATACAAGTAGAGATCCTTGTCCCATGTGTATGAGTAGGCACCTCAATCCACACAACCAAGTCCTCTCCACACTCCTTCTCCAACACTCTTTTAGCAGCAGCTCTCCAGACATCCATGGACCTAGGTGTGTACCATGGTGATGTGGTCCACCCTCAGGTGAACAGACCCAGAAAGAGGCCCTGGCAGGCTCTCAATGTCTCTCCTCTTTGCCCACACTTTCCTCACTTCACCAAGAGGAGGACTGTGGAGGGAAAGTGGGCCCCTCTGAATTGTTAAGTGGCAGGAATCTTTTAGATCATTTGTCAGTGGCTTTGCTTAATTCCAGCAGTTCTCCATTGACTTCATAAAGTCCTGGATATTTTGCAAGAGTTATAACTTTGATTTGCAATATGTTTGTAATGCACATGACTATCCTATATTTGATAGTTGTCCCCAATGTGTGGAGGTGACAGGTTTCATTCACTACAGTTAAACTGGGAGTGATGCTGCAATACAGATTGATTTTATTCATGTTTAGTAAATTGGTGAACATTTTTGTATTGTGATACATTTTGTTTCCCCTCTGAGCCATTACATTTAGAAACCTGAATAATATATCCTCAATGAGCAGCTTTATATATTAGATGTTGCCTTTATGTGAGTGAAGTGGCTATTATGTCAGGGTGCCCATTCTGATCCTGCAGACAGAGAAGTGGACTTTCTAGGGTGAATTCTAGGCAGCTGCCTATGGTCTGAGCTAAAAGGAGATATCAATAGAAGCCAAAAGAGAGAGATTTTAAAAATGCAGTTGAAGCAAAACAAAAACTGTAACCAGAAAGTCAATGGATCTGTGCTGCCTGTCACTACTCGAGCCAATTAAGCAGAGACAGGGTTTTGTCATGTATGAGTGATTATTCCAATACTGCCAGCAATATGGGGGAGCAGCAAGTCAGCCACAAAAATCTGCTCTGCATCCCACCATAAACCAGATTACATGGGGAAGTAGCCAAAGGGTGTGCCAAATGGGCAGTTAACAGGTAAGCAGAGGGCTGGGATCTTCAAAGGGCTTGGTGATATGCCAGGGCTGAGGTCTTCAAAGGGCTGGCAATTCTGGTTTCTGTTCATCTTTCCATGATAATAGGCAGATCCAGATGGGAAGGATGTGCTGCATTTCCAGGTGAGCTCCCAGGTCCTGCGTGTGTAACTGCCAGCCAGGTTAGAATGTTCCTTCTTTAATAAGAACAAAACAACCACAGTTAACAGAGCATGATTAATATTGCTTACAATTCTGGCTAGTTCCCCAACATTCTGTTTCTGCCTTTATCCTTTCCCCATGGCTACTCTTATCATCTTATATCTCTGAGATTAGTTTTACAAGGAAAATCTCATCCTGTTGGACTGCATTTGCTTCTGCCTTAAAAGCAATTCTTGAGGATGGAATACAGAGAATTCAAGATCTCAAAAGAGGAAGATATTGAATACAGCAGCAGGAAGCTATCAAACTACAACAAATTAACAGGAGAAAATAGTTAAAAAGAATTCCCACAACCCAGACAGGTTGGGTGGTAGCCAGTAAATTAGGTTGGATAAGTCAACTCCAAAAAAAATGTTCTCATTTTACCTTGGAGATGGTTTCTCTAATTTGTTGAATGTTGTTTTCTAACACTTGAGAATTGTCAGAAAGATTAAAAGAGCATAGGTCTTTAAATTCCTCCCAATTATGGTTATGCCACAATAGCAAATAATCTAATGCTGCCTGATTGTCTAAAACTGCCTCCCTGACCTGGCTCAGCTCTTGAATTTTTCCATGTATAACCCAGGAAGTGGCATTCAGGGCTTTTACCATGCTACAAGCCAGTCGGGCTACTTCTACATTAAGGGAGACTACCATAGCAGCCATAACAAAAATGGTTAAAGCAATATATTCAGCAGGGCTCTCAGGGGGAGATCATTGTGAGAAAGCCTCTTCTGGCTCAGAGCCTGCGATATTTCTGAGGCATAAACATGGTGAGTCCTCCCAAGGAACAAGCCCCCCTCCCCCAGTGCTGTTGGCAGGGATATATGAATAAACAGTCACCCCACATATCAGAAATCAACCGGCCAGCAGCTTAGTATGTCCATTACTATAAGGGAGGATGAAATTATCAGAATAATTCATATTGTAGTTATTAGATATTCAAAGACAGTAATTAGAACCCCTGATAAAAGTCAGACATTCACCACAGAAAATTACTACAGCTACTGAGGAGGCTAAAAAGCTAATTCCAATGTAACCCTGTATTTGGGGGGCTAGCAATAGGAATCCATGCCAGCCAGCCCAGTATACATTCTTGATAACCTATAATTAAGTCATTACTTCTTTCTCAGAAACTGGTCTTGCAGAACCTGTTACAGAGGCCATAAAACTGTGAACAGTGCACTGCCCTGGAGGGAGGGTTATTAACGCTGGCACCAGACCAAACCATCAGATATGGCCTGAAGACCCCCAACACCTGAGGGTCTTCTTGCAAGGCCCGCAAAAAGAACCAGAAGCATAATCCATATTTTCAAGACAAAGACCACAGGGAGATATAAAAAGAAGCCCCCTGCGTGTTTCTTCACTCGGATTTGGAAAGTTATTCCCTGAGTCCACCGGCGGCATATTAAACAGTGTCCCTCCTTTTCTTGAAAGCATCACTTGGTTTTTCTTTGGTCTTCTGCAACACTACCTTTAGAGAAAACATCCCTGCCCCAAATGAATAGAATAATTCTATATATTAGCCATCGGTGTCCCAATTCCTACTAGGCAAAATGTAAAGGTCAGTTCTACGTGGGTTCCTCCACTGCCAGCTTCAGAGCAGTTGGGGTGGTGAGAAGCATGTCTCGGGGCCCCATTCATTTCTTCTCCAGTTGGCCCATCATTCTTGCTCTGCTTATGTCTGCCTGACTGCCTACCACATCCCCTCAAGGATCTTGGCTCTGAAATCTTTCATGGAAAAGAGGCATAATGTCACTTCAGAAACTACTTCATGTTGAGGAAGGATGGAGCTTTCTTCAGAGCCAAGAGATCCTTGCTCTCTGTCAAAGGGATGATGAGGCCTAAGCATGGAAGGAGGTGGCAATGGTGTCTAGGGGTGGTATTCCCTAAGTGCAAGTAGGGCTTGTAGCCCGGTGGAGACAAACTGTGTTATAAAATTTAGTATTATTGGGCCAAAGCTAGAACAGCAGAAATTATGACAAATGGTCTGGTGGAAGGAAAAAAAAACACAACATTTCAATTCTAATAATTCCCCATTGAAACACAATTTTTCCCCTAAAATCACCTTCATTTTTATTAAAGAGCTAAATTAAGACCAATTTATTTACTGTATTAGGTCTAGTTACAAATTGGTCTGATCATGGGCATGAACACAATAAGAATAATAGTTGATTTTTAAATATATGCTCTGCTGGAATCTCATGGTCAAGCTTTTATTTAAATTTTTTAAAAATATATTTTATTGATTTTTTTACAGAGAGGAAGGGAGAGGAATAGAGAGTTAGAAACAGTGATGAGAGAGAAAGATCAATCAGCTGCCTCCTGCATGCCCCCTACTGGGGATGTGACCGCAACCAAGGTACATGCCCTTGACCGGAATCAAACCTGGGACCCTTTAGCCCGCAGGCCGACGCTCTATCCACTGAGCCAAACCTGCCTGTGCTCTTTAGAAGGAAGATAAAACAACCTCAAAAAAGAATGATGTATATAACGGATTAATTTCCAGAGCATTCACAGATACCATTTATGTTGCAAGTCTTCCTTCCTGAATTGTTTTCAATTTTCAATTGAGGGGTTATTTTAAAGCAAATCGATGAACC
>NW_006290024.1:754148-754359 GCF_000327345.1 Myotis davidii | reverse complement strand
GGATACCAGGTTTTCTCCAAGGGGCTCTTATTGGCTTCATTCCTTAAAGCTTTCTAGTGACAACCAGAGTCCAGGCATGTTAGATATGATATTCCAAAGTCCTTGTTAATAAAACCACAATTGGAAACTGGTTTTAATGAATTCATGCAAAGAAACATATTGCCATGACTCACTGATTAAGAATTGACAAACTCTGAAAGAATCAGGTAGA
>NW_006290024.1:753041-754037 GCF_000327345.1 Myotis davidii | reverse complement strand
ATAATAAGAATCAGCAACACTTTCAACAAAAGTGCCAAAAACTATAAAATCATTTTCAGTTCATTCAGTCCCATGATTAATTTTTTGTTGTTCTTTCTCCTGATTTTCCCTGCCAGTACTTTTATTAAGTCCATATACTCTACTCTATCCACTGAGCCAAACCAGTTAGGGCTCATGGTCAAACTTTAATTAGCCCCACAGGGCAAAGGAGCTGAGCCACCTGGCTGCCATCAGGTGTTCCTGCAATACCTGTAGACTTGGGTAATTTCCTCAAGTTGAGGTCCCCAATGATATAAGGGATGATCTGAAAATGTCAGAGTCCTTTCCATAGATCCCTCAGAAGATGTAACGTTTTTCTAAATGCATTATAACAAAACAGTGACTGTCCTAAATGATAAGAAGAAATTTAAAATGACACAGTTATGGATTGATTATAATGCGAAGAACATGGAATCTTGTCCTTTCTGAAAAACATAATATTCCACAATATTCCAACTAACATTTTACCAGGCTTTCTCCAAGGGGCTCTTATTGGCTTCATTCCTTAAAGCTTTCTAGTGACAACCAGAGTCCAGGCATGTTAGATATGATATTCCAAAGTCCTTGTTAATAAAACCACAATTGGAAACTGGTTTTAATGAATTCATGCAAAGAAACATATTGCCATGACTCACTGATTAAAAATTGCCAAATTCTGGAGGGATAAGGTAGAGAGAAAAAATATATAATTTACCAAATTGCTTTAAAAATGCTTTCTTATATATGAAAAATGAAAGGTTAATACTCAGTGATACATTCAAAAGTTATTTTAAAAAACTATATAATTATTTTCAATTCATTCAGTCCCATAATCAATTTTTTGTTTGATTTTCCTGATTTTTCCTGTCAGTACTTCTGTACTTGTAAGTCCAGATAGTCTATAGAGTTCTAATAATTTTTATCCAGTTCAAAGGGAATGATCTGAAAATGTCAAAAGGGTATGCCAAATGGGCAGCT
>NW_006290024.1:732853-752423 GCF_000327345.1 Myotis davidii | reverse complement strand
CCTCCCGATCCGCCCTGCTCTGTGCATGACAGGGGGCGGTGCCCCAACTCCCAAATTGGCCCTGCTCTGAGCCCGACCAGGGGCTGCACCTAGGGATTGGGCCTGCCCTCTGCCACCGAGAGCAGGCCTAAGCCAGCTGGTCGTTATCTCCCGAGGGGTCCCAGACTGCGAGAGGGCACAGGCCGGGCTGAGGACCCCCCTCTCCCCCCGGAGTGCACAAATTTTTGTGCACCGGGCCTCTAGTCTATATATATAAAAGCCTAAGTGACCATTCTACTGGTACTATGATACACACTGACCACCAGGGGGCATATGCTCAATGCACAGGCATGGAAACATGGAACAGACTGATGAATCTCAGAGGGAAGGGTGGTGGGGGGACGGTGGGAAGAGATTAACCAAAGATCTTATATGCATACTAGAGGCCTGGTGTACGGATTCATGCACCGGTGGGGTCCCTCAGCCTGGCATGAAGGGATCAGGCTGAAACAGGCAGTCTGACATCCCCTGAGGGGTCCAGGATTGCAAGAGGGTGTTACCCAGGCTGAGGTCCCCACTGGTGCATGAATCCATGTACCAGGCCTCTAGTATCCTATATAAAAAAAGAGGAATATGCTAATTATCATTATGCAAGGTGTAACGACCAAGAGCATCATGACCAGATCACGGATCAGTGGAAGGGTGGGCCAGCAAGGTACAAGTGGGCTGCGGAGAGCTACAGGAGAGGGCAGGGCAGCAAGCAAGTGGGAGGCAGAGAGCTACAGGAGAGGGCAGGGCAACAAGCTATGGGGGGAGTGGGAGGAGCTACAGGAGGGCAGGACAGTGGGAAGAGAGCTACAGGAGGGTGGTAGCAACCTACTGGCCCACAGATTCATGTGCAAGGCTACTAGTGTATATATAAATATAATATAACTATTATTCCTTCATTTGTCAAAGCTTCCTATGTACCTTGTATAAAATTGTTCCTTCATACAGAGAGAAAACAAATCCTTGAGTATTCTAGGACCTATTGGAATGATCTAAAGCCAATTCTAGGTGAAAAAAAAAATCCTTAAAATTCAAGCCCTAGGAAGGTTGTCAAACTTATTTTACCAAAAGATTATATGTTATTATTATTATTAAACAGTATTAGACTATTCAGTCATTCAAAGTGACAAAAGGTATTAAACACAAACATAGACTCGCAAAACTTCAGTTCTGATTAAAATAATATATGATCACTTCAATAATTTATAGAACTTTTGCTTACTAGACAAATACAGGAAAAACTTTTTTCCCTTTTAACAGACTAGAAAAGGACTAAACAAATTCTGTATTAGTTTACTTGAGATTCATTTGTCTGATTAAAATTATTATTCAGATTACCTATAATTTCCTTTTAAGATTTCTCTTCACAATCCTTCTATTACCAAAACCATATAATTTCTTTCCAACTAGTTAGAATTTTTACCTCTTAGAAACCTTAAATTTTAGGTGACAAGTACATACTTAACACTTCTCAGATTAACTATACATTCACATTCTTAAGAGATATATTTCAAATAAAATACAGGACATATACATTAACAGATTTAAATCTATCCTCTCTGTAATAAAAATCCAAAAGTAGACAAACTCAGATCAATTAATATTTTAGTATCATGTTATTTCAAAATACCTAGATATTTAATAATTTTTACTATTTAACCCAGCTAAGTAAAAGTTTTAAATTACCAAAGACTTTGGAAAATTATGTTTAGAGATATAATTATCACTGAAAAGCTTTATCATAATTCCTTCATTTTAGTTACATCCATCCATTATGTCTTAACAACTTTGAGATCTTAAAGCCAATTATTATTACCCAAGGCATTTTCTTGGCAAATTTTGTAACAGGGATAACTCGCAGGCTTATTCTTCTTTACAAAATGGGCGGGGCCCCCACTGCTATTTTTCAGTTTGCTGAAGGGCATTTCTGCAGATCTACTCCTCCTAGGAAAAAGACTTGGGGGTCTAGAAGGTTTCTATTTCCCATATTTTTCTTTCTAAGTAGACTGTCACAACATGAAATCTTGCATATAACAAGTGATATTAAAAAAACAACAACATAAAAGTAACTAAGCCGAAACCGGTTTGGCTCGGTGGGTGGAGCGTCGGCCTGCAGACTGAAAGGTCCTGGGTTCGATTCCGGTCAAGGGCATGTACCTGGGTTGCGGGCACATCCCCAGTAGGAGATGTGCAGGAGGCAGCTGATCGATGTTTCTCTTTCATCAATGTTTCTAACTCTCTGTCTCTCTCCCTTCCTCTCTGTAAAAAAATCAATTAAATATACTTTAAAAATGTTTTTAAAAAACGTAACTAAACTAGCACTTTCTAAAGAATGGACTGGGACATTAGCCTTAGAATTTTTTTTTTAATCCTCATCCAAGGATATTTTTCTATTGATATTTAGAGAGAGTGGGAGAAAGAAAGAAAGAAAAAAAGAAAGAAAGAAAGAAAGAAAGAAAGAAAGAAGTGAGAGAAACAGATTGATTGATTACCTCCTGCACAAGCTCCCACCAGGGCCTGGGCAGGGGAGGAGCCTGCAACCAAGATACATGCCCTTGACCAGAATCAAACCTGGGACCCTTCAGTCTTCAGGCCAATGCTCTATCCACTGAGCCAAACCAGCTAGGGCATAGCCTTAGAATCTTATCTCACATTAACCCAGCACAGCAAATGACCTTTGGTTTTGAGTGACGTAAAACCCACATAGCAGAGACAGAGGATTCCCTATGTTCATAAACCGGTGAAGAGCAAACTAAGTCCCCAAAAGATAGAAAGCAAGCAAAGAACTCTCACTAGCTAAGAGTTTCTGGTGACTGATGCCTTGAAGTTCCTGCAATCCCTGCAATGGGTTCAGCCTGCCATAAGCAGCTAGGCCCCTAGCAAAGTGGCATGTGCCCCATCCTTAAACAAATTAAACCAAACAACAAAGAGACACAAAGCAACAATCAACAAAGATACTCATATACAACTAGGAGCCCAGTGCACAAATTCGTGCACCTTGAAAGGAACTGTGGGCCACAAGGCTGTGGTGGGCACAGGGCAGGTCTCGGCCCATCCTCTGCGTCCCCTTCCAGCCCCTTCCTCCGCAGCCCCAAGTCCCCTGTCTGCTGGTAGCCCTGCTCCAGCTACCGCCGCTCCCACTTGCTGACAGTGCTGGCCCCACTCACACCTGGTGGGAATGCGGCGCATGGGAGCAAAGAATTTTCAGTAACCACCAGAGGCTTGCTCCAATGACAGCGACCAGTGCCCTGCCTTGTTCTGGCACCCCCACTCACCTGTTCCACCATCCTGCTGCTGCCAACACCCATCATGTTCCGCGCGCACCCCCTGGTGGTCAGCACATGTCATAGCGACTGGTTATTCAGTTGTTCTGTTGTTTGGTTGTTCCACTGTTTGATCTATTTGCATATTAGGGTTTTATATATATAGATATTTACAGGTGCACACAACCCACAGACAAGAGCTTCACACTATGCTCCTTGTCTGTCCTGCCACAGACACCACAGGATGCCCTGCATAGACAAAAGCACCGAAGCAGAGCAATATCTCTCATCCCAGAGGGTATCAGGCTAAGGGCTCAGAGACCAGGCCTAGGACCACTGTAGGTCTCTTGCCAACCGGAGCTGATCAGATTCACCCAGTAAATGAATGCCTTAAGCCTAGACGAGGGGCAGTACAATGCCCCCGTGCCATACACAGTACATGCTTCCTTACAAAGAAGCCCAGAGGAGAGCAAATGCAAATGCCATACAAAACGCTTGATTCCTTCCACAAAAACACTTGATTCAATTTAGGTCTTAGGTGAGACGATGGCAATTGCTGAGGACTCAAAACAGGAAAATTCCTGGCAGCGCTACAAATAAGAGTCCAGGCCCCAGCCCTAGGCAGCAAGTGGGATCCCCAGTACTCACCCCACAGGAGTCTCTCGCTTCCATTTCTTCATGGTCGTCAGAATATGTAACCAGAAAATCAATGGGTCCATGCTACCTGTCACTACTTGAGCCAATTAAGCAAAGACAGGGTTGAATCATATATGAGTGTTTATTCCAATATTGCCGGCAATATGGAAGAGCACCAGGTCAGCCATAAAAATCTGCTCTGCCTCCCACCATAATCCAGCTGCTTATATTGGGTAGAAGAACAAAGATTACATGGGGAAGTAGCCAAAGGGTGTGCCAAATGGGCAGTTAACAGGTAAGCAGAAGGCTGGGATCTTCAAAGGGCCGGCAATTCTGGTTTCTGTTCATCTTTCCATGACAATAGGCAGACCCAAATAGGAAGGATGTGCTGCATTTCCCGGTGAGCTCCCAGGTCCTGCGTGTGTAACTGCCAGCCAGGTTAGAATGTTCCTTCTTTAGTAGGAACAAAACAATCACAGTTAACAGAGCATGATTAATATTGCTTACAATTCTAGCTGGTTCCCCAACATTCTGTTTCTGCCCCTGTCAAAACCTTCCTGTACATCATGCAAAGAAAAGCCACATTTTTACTCATACCATCAACAGTCCTAGTGAGTTCTGCTGGTTAAGATGAGAGATCTGAGTTGCCAGGTGTTCCTAATGGAGGCCGTGAATAAAGAAAAGACTGTCACAGCCAGCACTGGCTTTAGTTATCAATGGTTCAGTTTAATGGACATAAAAATATTAGAAAAGTATTGGGGAAAAGTAAAGGAAAAAAAGCATTTCTATTTTAACCCCCCACACAGTCCATACCTGCTTCTGGTGCCTCAGCCTTCAAAACGATGGCTGTGTGAACGGACAGTAGCTACCTGGAGGGTCCTGGGAGATCATCCCTCCTCCTGATGCAGACACAAATAAGAAGGGAGTTTCTGGCTTAAACTCTCAAACAGGAAATTCAATCATTCATTTCTAAATGAACAGATCAAAAAAAGGAGTTTGTGGGAGATGGGTGGAATAAACTCCTCCCCTTGCCTCAGCCCTCCTACACATCAAGCCCTGACTTCCAGGAGCACCCTGAGTCCTGGACGGCTTCATGTGAATTTCTCAGCTGGGGGTTGTCAGACCAGGCACAGGCATGGAGAACGTGGCTCCAGGTGTGGGTAGACTTGGGGTTTGACTGCTCAAAGGTTATGTTCTTCTGGTGTTTAGAGACCTACTTGGTGCCCAGGACAGGCCCTGTGCATTCTTGCTATGTCTCTGAGCCAGGAGTAGGGTTTTAATTTTCATGAACTTGAAAATGTTTTGAGGATCCCAGCTGTGCAAAAGAAATTTCAGTAACAGCTTTATACTTCACTTGGGCCAAAGACACATCTCCAACCCTTCATCCCCATCAGGGTAACCTTAGCCCCAGCTCATAGCTCTGTGCCCAGGTCTCAATGCCCCAGGCTTGCCAGGCTGCCACAGGATCCAGTGAGGCTGGGGATCAAGGGGAGAGTGGTACAGCCACTGGGGGACTCCGTTACTTCTGTTAAACTTTGTCGATTTCATTATGTGTTTGCATGTGACTAATGGGGGGCTAAGTCAGTATCAGCTGACTGCTGTATGGTGCAGTCCAGTTCCAGTGCACTTCCAGCATTCCCCACTCCCTCCTCTCTCCCCCTCCCTCCTCTCTCCTCTGCTCCCTCCTCTCTTCCTGTACCCTCCTCTCCCCCACAACACCCCTTCCTCTCTTGCTCCTTCTTCCCTCACCACTCCTTCCTCTCTCCCCACTCCTGATCTCCACTTACAGTTTTACTCTTACTCTCTCAACTCCCAGTTCCCGCCTTGCAGGCTAGGTGCAGTAGCAGCTCTATGAGGTTGAGAATATTTACCCATTACTGATTCCATGTGGCCATGCCATGCAGCTGTCAGTGGGCAAAAAATAGGATGAGATCCAGGCAAAAAAGAGGATGAGAATCGCAATGCTTCTGGGAAACCAAGTATATGTTTTGCTGAGTCCTAGCATTCATCTGTCAGTAACATTTAAGAGATTAAGAAGACATTATCTTTGAAGTGGTCCTGGGATGTTGATGAAACACACACACACACACACACACACACACACACACACACACAATTTAAATCTGCAAAGCAGGCTTGCTTTCTTTTGATTAGAAGAAAAAATACATTAAATTTAAGGGCACCCCTCACCAAGAGAGAAGAACCAGAATGCTTTAATGCAGTGGTTCTCAACCTTCCTAATGCCACGACCCTTTAATACAGTTCCTCACGTTTTATGGTAACCCTCAACCATAAAATTATTTTCATTGCTACTTTGTAAATGTAATTTTGCTACTGTTATGAATTGTAATGCAAATATCTGATACGCAGGATATATTTTCATTGTTACTAGTTGAACATAATTAAAGCATAGTGATTAATCACAAAAACAATATCTAAGTATATATGTGTTTTCCGATGGTCTTAGGCAACCCCTGTGAAAGGGTCGTTCAACCCCCAAAGAGATCCCGACCCACAGGTTGAGAACCGCTGCTAATGATTAGGTGCAAATCCCCCAAACCTCTTCCACTTTCACGCCAGGTGCTTCCTTTATTCTCCAGTTTTCCTGTAAGCGTTTTCGGACATTTCCTCCTGAGCGGTTTCCTTTCGGGCATTCTCCGCAGTGGCTGCCTTCTGTGGGCGGTGGTCTAGACGCTGCAAGGCCCAGGATGCATGGGCTCTGCTCCCCGGGATGCTGTGCCCAGGCAGCTGCTTCCCTGAGCCAGCAGTGACGCCTGGTCGTCCTCTGTCCTTTAGACTAAATATCCAGATTCTTCCCCAGGAGTCCATTTCCTCTCACTTTTAGTTTTTAAATCTCTTCATCCCGCTGTATTGCTTGTGACCATCAAGTCACGGTGAGATTGACAGATGCTGACCTTGTTAAGTTGCTGCTGCTGCTGCGAGCTGGTTACCTTAGAAATGCATGCAGCGAAAACAAAGACGGGAATGCTCAGGAGCCCCGGGGATTCGTGCCCTCTGGGCTTCAGAAAACCAGTGCAGTCAATGAATCCGGCTGATGGGTGGCTGCATCTTCAAAAAACAGATGAAGAGAGACAGTAGCTGGGGGGGAACAAGTGGATTGTTAGCGGCAGTTCCGAGGCAGAAAGCCCTGAGCTGCTGTGAAAAGGTCGCTTTCTAGCCTGTGATATGATGTGCAAGAGCCACGCAACCCCATGTTTCCGGCCTTGACTGTGAAAATCAGTCTGTGAGCCTCATCGCCCGCCCAGCACGCAGGTGCCTGACAGGCAGCAAGTCCAGGGTGCCGAGGGCTCGCAGCTCAGGAAGGAACAGTCTCCGGGATCAGCAAGGTCTGCAGTAGCAACATGATCATTGGGTACCGCGGTGGGAGGGGGCGCCCGCTCTTCATGAGAAAACGGAGCCCTGTTTTCATTTTTAATTTCTGGGGCTAATGAAGCCGCGGGCTCTCGTGGACCTGGGCCCCGTGGGTGCGCGTTCCCAGGCGCTTCTGCAGAGCCTCCCAGCTGTGCCGCCTGGCAGGCCTCCTGCTCCAATCAGCAGCCCCATTCGCATTAAGAACTTTATCACAGAGCTCCTTCGAGGTGCCCTAGCAGGGGCTCCTGGGCTTCCCAGGGGAATTCCGAAGGGCGTGGTTCAAGCCTTCAAAGGACAAAGTGGGAACTGGCACATCACAGGGACAGTCACGTGTTAACATGTGCCCCGAAAATGAAAACATTCAAAGCCCACCAGAAAACCAAGCAAAGCTTCTTTTTAACTGAGATGGGGGTATCCCTCTTTGATCCCTGCAAGCCCTGGGATGAGGTGTGGGTGCTTGGTCTCACAGTAACTAGGACACATCATGGCAGCCACAGAGTCTCCTAAGTAGCTACATATTTTCCTGGCAATACCCTGTTCATTACTGTCTTCACAGAATTCACTGTGGTATTTGGAGAAAAGACAGAAGGTGAAGAAGGATGAAACTGGGAAGGATGGGAAATTTGTAATACTCTTTAGTTGCTTATCACATCCCTCATTTTATAGCCCTTCTTATAAGGAGAATAAAGAAAAGAAGACATGTTCTTTCTTTACTATGTCTTAATTCTATATGTGTCCCTATATATCTAGATAGCAATCTATATGTATAAAAGGCTAAGTGACCTTCACACCATCGGGTACCTATGACAAACACTGACCACCAGCGGGCAGACACTCAACACAAGAGCTGCCAAGCTGTGGTGACTTGACAGCTGCAGTTCTTGGGTGATGCACCCCAGAACCAGATAGGAGGGAGCCCAATTCCTCACGGGGCCACCCGATTCCACCTTCGGCCATGGGTTATGCTGCTGCTGGGGCACTGTCGGCCCCAAATCTGGTTTACTGCACATTATTGTTTGCATTACACACCCTGTACCACAGTATCTTTGCAAAGTGCCCTCTTGCACTCTGGGACCCTATCTATCTATCTATCTATCTATCTATCTGTCTATCTATATAAAAGGCTAAGTGACCAGCCATATGTCTGACGTGCACTGGTGATTTAAAAATAAACATTGACTTGCGCATGCAGAATACATATAAAGCTCTTGCTGGCACCAATCACACGCGTGTGTTTCAATCTGTCATCGTCAATCGTGAATTTGGTTGTTTTTGTGACATTCTGAAACTGAAAGAAAGGGACATCGTCGATAAAATATGTCTGAAGTACAACTATTGGCACAAGGGACCTCTGAAGCTGATTTCTCCTAATTAATTTATTTTCAATGTGCATGAATCCATGCACCGGGCCACTAGTAGATATATAAATAGACATTTGCTAGCTATATAGATATTGAGAGAGAAAAGAGAAATTTTGGGGGTTTTTTGTTTGTTTGTTTGCTTGCTTTGGTTTTGTGAGGTGTGTGTGTGCATGTGTATGTGTGTTTTAATGGGCAGAAGTTTTCTAGCTCCAATAAAAAAATTACTGCCAGCCAGTGTGCTCAGTGGTTGAATGTTGACCCAGGAGCCAAGAGGTTGCTGGTTTGATTCCCGGTTGGAGCACATGCCTGGGTTGCATGCACCATCCCCAGTAGGGGTGTGTGCAGGAGGCAGCTGATCAATGATGTTCCTTTTTCATTGATGTCTTTATCCCTCTCCCTTCATCTCTCTCTAAAAATAAATAAAAACATATTTTTAAAAAAATTACTTATTTTTGTTTTGGAGGCATAGGGGTGGGAAGAGTAAGGGACTAAAATAATCAGCCTGTCCTAACACCAGACTTGGGGCAAGAGTAAAATGAAGACTCATAGACCATGTCTCCCTAGTCCTCCCAACTCTCCTCCTGGGAGCAGCAACTCCTTTACTACCTCTTGAGCCTAAGGGTGGGCACACCTATAGCACAATATGCCTCTGTGAGGAGAACGTAGTAAAGGGATGGATGTAGGCTACAGAAGTAGGCTCTGGGCTGTTAGGACACATCATTTCCCAATCTCAGATACCTAGACCTTGGAGGGTGGGGGTGAGGTAGAGATGGGGGAAGACACCTCTGAGTGGACATGAACCTTTGGCTCTGGGGACCTCTTACTCCATGAGAAGGATCTCAACAAGGAAAAAGCAGAGCAACTTCAGGGCTCTGGGATGGGTCCTGGGTGCCCGTCTCTAAGGGCCACACTGGACCAGAGTTTGAAAATTATGCGGTGTATGTTTATTTATTCAAGAAATATATTTTAACTTTCTGCAATGTTCCATGAACTATATATGCTACGTACAAAAATGTGGTGGTGGTTAATCATACAAGATAAAGTGATACTTTTTCCACCCATTGATTTTAGAGAGAGGAAAGAGAAAGAGAGAGAGAGAGAGAGAGAGAGAGAGAGAGATGCTGATATGAAAGATGAGAAATATAGATTGGTTGCCTCCCACATGCACCTGACCGGGGATCGAAAACATAACCTGGGTATGTGCCCTGACCTGGAATGAAACCCAGCATCTTTCAGTGTATGGGACGACGCTCCAACCAACTGAGACACCTGCCAGGGTTAAGTGATGCCTTTTAAATAAATGCACTAGAGCCTATGTAACCAGATGAATTAAGTTTCTATTTCTCCAGTCATTGTAGAACTAGAACTACTTTTTGAGAAATTTGGTTCAGAATCTACAGTATATATAAGAATATATAATATGTATAAGAATGTGTAGGTATGTATAAGATTCAGAGATTTGAAGGTTCTACTCTTTACAGATGAAGATACTTAAGTTCAGGGGTTGTAAGTGTTGTGGTCAAAGGAGTTCTTTATGGAACTGATTCTAAGCTTCTAGGAAGCCCACCGACTGCAGAATTGACCAGTGCACATTAATTTCTCAACAGTTTCAATATCATGGCCAACTGTAACATTGTGCACAAAGCCTGCCATGATCCCACAAACTGTTCTGCAATTTTAGTTGTCTCCAAGTTAACCAGGGACAAATCAAAATGTTGGCAGAGCCCTGGGTCTGTCTTTCCCAGCCCGGGCATCCCGTGCGGAAAAGGGGCTCCCTACCAGAGAGGTGGGTCCCTTCAACCAGTTCAGACTCCAACCTCTCATAAAGAGAACTGACTTTAACAATTCAAAAGCATAGGCTTTGGTATATCTGAGCAAGAGGAGGATAAAGCACTAGTAACTAAACTGGCCACCTGGATGACATGGGGATTGGAAATAACCATCCTAACCTCCCCCCCACACTTTCCATCAAACACTAGAGTGGCCATCGAAGTGGAGAAGACCCTGTCAAAATGTCACTACCATGCCCTGCCTTGGAGGGAGAAGGGCAGATGGTGCAGCTAGGAGCCTCAACTCCCAAAGGGAGGCCCTTGTCCCACCCCACCCTGGTTAATCCATCATGAGTGTACATTAGCTTCAGCCAACACAAACAAAGATACTCTTCTGCACAATGAAGAATTTCTCAGCTGTGGCTGCCTGAACTTTATTTCTCAACATCCACTCACAAGCCAAAGCTACTGAATTCCTAATAAAAATGTATATTAAAGTGTAGACTTTGTAGTGAGTGGTGAGGAAGCAGATGAGAAGGGTGGAGGAGATAAGTCCATGAGATTCAACCGGGAACATCAGAAGAGACTAAGAAAACTGATGGACATATAATATTATGTAGCTGTTTAGACATAAACTCTAAGTTTTACTAAATCCATCACCTCCCACCATTTCTGATACCATATTTTCTCCTACTTTAAGTCTTAGTGTTATTTGTCTGTTGGTTAGAGTACTTTTTCTAGCAACACCTGGGTATGCTAGGTATGTTACAAAGTATTCCAATTTTGACAGAAGTCTGTGGCATGAATCCACATCTGTCCTGTGAGATGCCAGGAACCAGACTGGAAGTTTTGAGCTGAAGCTACGAGCCAGCTGTTCCAGGACATTCATTTCAGGATGTGACTTAGAATCCCTGGCTTTAATTCTCCCCTCTTCTCCATCCCGAATACCCACTGATATTTTTTTAAAGATATAAAAATAAGAAACCATGTATGTGAGTGAGAGTGTGTTTGAATAAGGTGCATGCCATTAAGAGATCAAGAAATGTGGAGAACTTCTACATAGTGATTTTCCTCCAAAAATTACATTATGGAAACAGAAAAAAATAAATTTACGATGAGAAAATGACAGGCATGACCTTACCCAGGTAGTCAACACAACTGTGATAAGTTAGGTTAACAAGACGTACTCTGGATACGATGTGATGGAAATAGCAATTTACCTCTATCCTCTTCTCCCCCAAAACCCATAGCCCCAGGTTAATCATGAGAAAAAAATCCAACAAATCTCAATTAAACATTTACAAAATACCTGATCAGTATTCCTCAAAATGATTAAAACCATCAAAAATAAGAAAAGTCTGAGAAACTGTCACACAGCCAAGATGAGCTTAAGGAGAGATGGTAAATAAATGTCATGTGATAACTTGGATGGGATCCTGAAAAGAAAAAGGACATTAGATTAAAGCTAAAGAAATCTGAATAAACTATGTACTTTAATTAATAATAATGTACTGATATCAGTATTATAACAAATATATCACCTATCTATATAAAAGGCTAAAATGCAAAGTGTCCCTTCCAGAGTTTGACCGGGAGTTCAATTGCTCACTATGACATGCACTGACCACCAGGAGCGGGCACGGAATGAAGGAAGGCCCTGGCTGGCAGCTGTGGAAGGCAGACCCCGGTCAGCAGCCAGAGGCCCCGATCAGCCCTGATCGCTGGCCAGGCCTCGGGACCCTAACCATGCATGAGTTTCATGCACCAGACCTCTATACTAACATAATTTGCTAGCAAGACAACAAACTGGACATAAGGTATATGGGAACTCTTTGTACTTTATTCAGGTTTTGTTTTTTTTTTTTGTAAACCTAAAACTGTTCTAAAATAAAATGTTTATTAAAGCACATGGTGATATGTCTCAGAAAAGAGTACATTTTATTAAAAAATGGTTGAAAAAATAGCTTGCACATAGAATAACAGAATGTAAGTAATGTTCTGTTTCTTTCTCCTCACGATCCCTTAGCTCAGTGGTTCTCAACCTTCCTAGTGCCGCGACCCTTTAATATAGTTCCTCATGTTGTGGTGAGCCCAAACCATAAAATTATTTTCGTTGCTACTTCATAACTGTAATTTTGCTACTGTTATGAATCGTAATGTAAATATCTGATATGCAGGATGTATTTTCATTGTTGCAAATTGAACATAATTAAAGCATAGTGATTAATCACAAAAAAATATGTAATTATATATGTGTTTTCTGATGGTCTTAGGCGACCCCTGTGAAAGGGTCATTCGACCACCAAAGGGGTAGTGACCCACAGGTTGAGAACCACTGCCTTAGCTGTTAATGTTTATTTCTAATAAACTGTTTAAATGAAGAAGTAAGGAGTACCACACAGGCTGGAGAGACAAAACAAATTTAAACAAGTTTGAGCTGTTGCTCTCAAAGCAATTGCTTATAGTTGAGAACCCATGTTTCAGAGGCACAATTGGAGTTACCTTCCATCTGGAATACAGTGTTCAAGGTAAGTAATACAAATGTGCTCAATAGATGCTTATATTATGATATAAAAACTCAATATCCACAACAATTATTTACAATTTAAAGCAACAAAAAGCTTTTGAACAAGGAGTATTTGTCTTATGACTGGCATTGTTTGGAATTATCAATGCATAGTAACATTGCAAAGCAGACCTACTTTGAGTCCGTTTTATTATTGTTCAGAAATTTTCTACAAACCGCATCCCTTCAGCTGGCGTAAGATTCTCTCAGCAACAGTCCCTTGGTTTTCTATTGTTGTTAGGACATTGGCTTAAAGAATTATCTCAGAAAAAAGAGATTAAAAAGCTGAAACCCTTAAGAAAAAAGATGGAGAAAGAAAGAAGAGCCTGATATGTTCAGGAAAGCCTGTGTGCATGCAGGTGCATGTGTGCATGTACACGATAAATTTGAAAGAAAAGAGAAAATAAACGAATAAGAAGAAATAATTCTAAAGGAAGAGAAATCAAGTCTTCATATTAAATATACCCATGGAAAACCAAGCCAAATCAAACAGATGATACACATTTATTTTTTATGTTAGTTCCTGCAGTTCTCAATTTAAAGATAAACAATCTTAAAACAGATCGAACATCAAACCCATAAAAAAAAGTTGCCAAAAAAATTCAGATAGCATCTAGACTTGTTCTCTAAAACACTAAATGTCAGAGACCTTAGAGAGCCATCTTCCACATTTTAAAGAAAATGATGAATTCCAAACCTAGCACAACTCTCGTTTACAAGCAATATACTAGTAAGAAATTCTTACACAAAAAGCATCCAACAATATACTCTTCATGAAGTATGTAAAATAAGAAATTTATTTAAGAATATCAAATTTAACTATACATAAAAAATTGTATACATAAAAATAATAATGCACAATAAACAAAATTTATTTAAGGAATGCTATTATGTCTCAGAATTAGGAAATTTTGAGCAGAAAAATATATTTGAAGGAATAATGGGAGAAAATATCCCCAAATCTATGCAAAATGTAACAAAAAACTTACAGATTCAAAAAGCTCAACTTGTGCCCTGGCCAGTTTTCTCAGTGGTTAGAGCATCAGCCCTCAGAATGAAGGCTCATGGGTTTGATTCTGGTCAAGGGGATGTACCTCGGTTGCAGGCTCTATCTCGGTCCCAATCAAAGTGCATGAGGGAGGCAACCAATCGGTGTGTCTCTCTCACATCAAGTTTTCTCTCACTGTGTCTCTCCCCGTCCCTTCCACCCTCTCTAAAAATCAATGGGAAAAATATACTTGGGTGAGGATTAACAAAAACAGAACAAAACAAAAACAGAAAGCTCAACTAGCAAAAGAATAAATTCGTAGAACACAACACTACATAGTGTGGACAAAAAAAGACCACATGCTGACCTGACCAGCTCAGGGGAGGCCTGCATGGTGGTTTTGCAAACTCAAAGACCTAAAGTAACTCAAAGGATGGTCTAAAATGAAAACATTACCTAAAAGCAGTTTATAGCGGGTAGTCATGTCCTAGGCCAGTATCTTCCCTGTAAAGGTCAATCTTTACCTTAACTGAGCCTATTGTCTGATTGCATCTAGATAACATGCCTGTGAAATGTCAGGGTAACTTGTAACTTCCCTTTTTGCTGGACCCCTGAGGGTACAACCAAATGTATCTGGACACTGTCTTTTTGCACCTAAGATAACATGCCTGTGAAATGTCAGGGTAACTTGTGACTTTCCTTTTTCTGAACCCCTGAGGGTACAACCAAATGTATCTGGGTGCCAGGACAGAGATCCTTTGATTGTAATGTACAAAACAAGGTGAAAACTGTCATTCTCGGGAGCATTATCCCAATCCATTGAGATTCTGCTTCCCAGCAATTGTTGACAGTTTGGCTCAAATAAACTCACAAAAATTCTTTACAGGTTTGAATGTTTTTACGTTAACAGTAGCACATCATTGTAGAAGTTCTAAAAAGGAAAGACAAAGACAAACTATTGAAAGCAGGCAGATAAAGACATGTGGCATTCAGAGGAATGATAGTGATGACCACAGATGACATCAGAGAAATCACAGTCCATTTTGAAGTGCTGAGAGGGAAAGAACCTTCAACCTCAAATCCTATATGCAAAACAATACCCTTCAAAAAGGAAGAAGAAATGAAAACAGTTTGGGGCCTACAAAAGCTGACAGACTTAATTGCCAGCAAATCAGCACAAGAAAGGCAAAGGAATGTCCTTCAAGCTGAGAGGAAATGATACTAGATGGGAACGCATTAACAGAAAGGAAAGAAGATGCCATAAATGGTAAATAAGTAGGTAAATATGTAAACGACTATGGCTTTTGTTCTTATCATAATTTTATTACCAGACATGGATTATTTAAAGAAATAATAACATTGTTAAGTAGCATTTAGTACATATTTAGATGTAAAATGTGACAAAAAAGCACAAAGGTGGTGAGCAGTTGAATAAAATAATACTGTGTTAGGGTATTATGTTTGTGAAGTAGAAATAAAAATAGAAAGTGAGTCTGGTGTTTTTCCTGAGCAGGATGCAAGGGCGGTTTTCTTCTCAGGTTCTTGTCCAGGTGGATTCAAAGAATGAAGCCACAGACAAAAGATGGTAGATGAAAAGGGTAGACATTTATTGGAAACAAGTACAGACTCCTGTGTAAGGAGAGGGGTCGTAAGGGGGTGACCCATTAAGCTCCTTTTTCCTAAGGTTTATAAAGGGTGCAGCTCTTTGTTTCTTGGTGCTGTCTTCCCATTGGTAGATTATCAACTTCAAAGCTCAAAACCCAAGTGGTGCCCCCTCTTGCTCTCCCCCTTCAGTGGTAGAATTCTCTGTCTCCTGTGAAAATCTCTTTTCCTCTTTCTCCCATTTGTCGGAATGTCCCTATCTTCTGTGAACGGATGTCCTCCACTCCCCTTATCCTGTGGCACCTTTCTTCCCTCTGTGTGAATGTGTGCCTATGGCAGCTCCAAGGCCCCACCTATGAGCTCCAAGCCTTCCTCCCCCAGGGACCCTCTTTATTTCTAAAACTCCCTAAACCTGCCTATTTTACCCCTAAAACTCCTTTCAAAAGTGTGAAGTTTAAAGTGAGGAGTAGGAATTGGAAAAGAAAACTGTAAAATTTTGTTAGCCCTCTGTGGAAGTGGGGTATCCCTTTTCCCACTGAATGCTAGGGGTCAGAGCCTTACAATATCTTGAGAAAAAGAATTTTCTGAGACTCAAATGGGAGGATGAGTGATTTTTATTTGTGTGGAATTATATCCATTGGTTTCTAAAGTCCTGTTTCCTTTCATCCGGTCCCATCAGTCCATTAGGCAGGGTCCACAAAGCTGGGGCCCTGTGGGCAAATGCAGGGGTGTGAGCATCCCGCAGGCCAGGAGTGCAAGAGGCCAGAGAGCAGCTCCTTTGTTTAGGAGATGAAATATCTCAAATCTTCCTGCTTTCAGTGGCCACGTCTACTCTGGCCAATGACCTATTCCCAGGCCAGTTACTGTTTCAGTCACAGACCAGAACCTTCTCTGTGTCATCCAGACTTTACTGGGCATGCGTCTGAACAGCAGCTTCCTGACAAAGCCACACAAATGGCATGCCTAGACTATTCGGCCTTCCCTTTGCTCCTTTTCAGTTATTAATAATGGGGTTAATTACAATGGCATTAGTTTCAGGTGTGAAGTGAAATTTAAAAATATGAAGGGTCATCGTGAAATGAAACAGACTCTGACATGTTATTGACACAATTTTTAACTCTTAAAAAAAACCTAATTCTTTTAAAAGGTATGTGTCTGAAGCCAGGGGAAAATGAAAATAAAAGAGTAAAAAAAAAACCAAAAACAACAACAAAAAGCAAATAAACCCAAAAGAAGGCTAAATAAATAAATAAATACATAAATAAAAGAATACCAAAATATAAAAGAATAAATGAGAAGAAAAGCAAAGTAGCAGACTTACAACTAATTAATCAATATTACTATTATAAATTAAAGATACAGATTATAAACCCTACAGCTAATACCAAAAGAAAAAGTGAGCATTGCTAATAATATAATAGCAAAAAATACTGAATCCAAAATAAAGCAAAAAGCAATGAGAAAGGGAACAAAGAACAGGTTTGAGAATAGAAAACAAAGAGTAAGAAGGTAGATTTAAACTCAATCATATCAATGATTAAGCACATTCTAATAAAAGTATCATCTGATTGGATTAAGAATAAAATACGATCCAATTGTAGACTGTCTATAAGAAACTCACTTTAAATACAATGGAGCAGATGAGTAGAAAGCCAAACTATCTATACCAATATCAATAAAGTAGACTTCAGAACAAAGATCATTGCCAGGGAGTAAAAGAAGCATTTTATAATAATAATTTAATCAACTCATCAAGGAGATATAACAATCCTAAATGAGTATGCATCCAATAACAAAGCTTCAAAATTCATAAAAAAGGAATTTTATGAACTGAAAAGAGAAATAAATTCATAATCTCTGTTGGAGAGTGACCAGTTTTCACTCAATAACTAAAGGCTAGGAGCCTGAGAATCAGTGAGGACACATAAGACTTGATCAATATACATGATCAATCAACCAAAGATAAATGACATTTGTTTATAGAACACTCCACCTCCTGCAGAATACACATTTTTTTCAAGGACACATAAAATGTTCACTAACATAGACCATTCATTAGGCCATAAGACAAATTTCAATGAATTTAAAATGATTAAAATCATATATAGTTTGTTGTCTGACCAAAGCAGAATTAGGTATCAATCACTGAAAAAATATATGGAAAATACTCAAATATCTAGAACTTATATAACACACATCTCAATAACTCACAGTTTAAAAAAGCAATTGAAAAGAAAATTAGATATTACGATTGAACTGAATGATAATGAAAACATAGTATTGTCAAAATATGTGGAAGCGGTAAAATGGAGAGGAAAATTTACATCTGAAATGTAAATATTACTAAAATAAAAAGCCCTAAAATCAATATCCTAAGCCTCACCTTAAAAAGCTACAAAAAATTAGTCCTAATCAGTTTGGCTCAGTGGATAGAGCATCGGCTCTGAAATGTAAATATTACTAAAATAAAAAGCCTTAAATCAATATCCTAAGCCCCACCTTAAAAAGCTACAAAAAATTAGTCCTAACCGGTTTGGCTCAGTGGATAGAGGATTGGCCTGTGGACTGAATGGTCCCGGGTTTGATTCTGGTCAAGGGCATGTACCTTGGTTGCGGGCACATTTCCAGTAGGGAGTGTGCAGGAGGCAGCTGATCGATGTTTCTCTCTCATCGATGTTTCTAACTCTCTATCCCTCTCCCTTCCTCTCTGTAAAAAAATCAATAAAATATATTTTAAAAAACTACAAAAAATAAATTCAATACTTCTTTAGTAAATAAATTAATAAAGATGAGAACAGATGTCAATGAAATAGGAAATGTTAAAAAGAGAAAATCCATGAGCCTGGCCAGTGTGGTTCAGTGGTTGAGTGTTGACCCATGAACTAGGTTATAAGTTTTGATCTTGCAGTAGGGTTGGGGGGAGAGCTTGCAGGAGATGGCCAATCAATGATTCACTCTCATCACTATCTCTCTCTCCCTCTCCTTTCCTCTCTGAAATCAATAGAAACATATATATTAAAAAAATATATATATTAAAAAAGGAAAATCCATGAAATTAAACTGGTTCTTTGAAGAGTTCAATAAAACTGAAAAATTTCTAGAAAGACTGATGAAGGAACAATGATACAATGTTGTCTCTTTAATTCCAATGTCATAGTTTAAAGAGACAATATCATTACAAACTTTACAAATATTAAAAGGATAATAAACATCATAAAAATTTTTATGACAATAAATTCAACAACCTAAATGAAATGAGCAGATTTCTTGAAAGACACAAATTGGATGAGTATACTTATATCTAATCTAATAAAAGAGAAACATGGTAATTGGCGTATGACCGCTACCCTTCCCATTGGCTAATCAGGGCGATATGCAAATTAACTGTCAGCCAAGATGGCGTCTGGCAGCCAGGCAGCTGAGAACAGGAGGCTTGGTTGCCCCAGCGATGAGGAAGCCAAGGTTCCCAGTCTGCAGCTGCAGGGGCTCTGAGCTCCTGGAGCAGATTGGCCTCCCGGCCAGGGATCAGCAGAGCCGAGAGGCCTCAAGACCCCCGTTATCAGCGGAACCGAGAGGCCTCCCGGCCCCGGGATCAGCGGAGCCGAGAGGTCTCCCGGAGGCCTCAGGACCCCGGGATCAGGGGAGCCGAGAGGCGTCCTGGCCCCGGGATCAGCGGAGCAAGGAGACCTCCCAGCACCGGGATCAGCATGACAGGGGGCAGCGACCAAACCCCTGATTGCCCTGCAGCTCTGTGTGTGACAGAGGGTGTGGCCACAACCTCTCTATGGGCCCTGCTCTGTTCCTGACAGGGGGGAGCTCCTCAACCCCCTGATGGGCCCTGCTCTGTGAGTGATAGGGGGCAGCGCCCCAACCCCCTGATGGGCCCTGCTCTGTGCGTGACAGGGGGCAGCTCCCCAACCCCCTGATGGGCCCTGCTCTGTGCATGACAGGGTACGGACCCCCAACCCCCCTGATGGGCCCTGCTG
>NW_006290024.1:730093-732745 GCF_000327345.1 Myotis davidii | reverse complement strand
GCTGTAAATCTGAAACTATCCTATCTAATAAAAGAGCTAATATGCTAATTAGACCAAAGAGCAGAATGACCATCTGGACGACCTTCTGGATGAAGCTGGGGCTGCGAGGGCTGAGCCCATTGCATGAATTTCATGCATCAGGCCTCTAGTATATCTATCTATCTATCTATCTATCTATCTATCTATGTATCTATCTATAAAGATCCAGGGTCTGTAACATCCAAAGTGACTGAAGGCTCGACCTACCAGAAGTCAGTCCTGCAATCCAACACTGACTGCTGCTGCTGTGGGAGCTGCAATCCAGCACTGACTGCTGAGGGGGCTGCGGATCAGGCCTAGAAAGAGGCTGGGAGAGAGAGGCAGGGTCTGATCCATAGCCTCCGTGGTAGCTGTTGATCAGCACTTGCCTTTCTCTTACTCTCAGGCCTCCACCGGGGCTGCTGATCAGCCCCACCTCTCTGATCAGGCCCATTGATAGGCCCAGAGACCCTGACTGGCATAGAAACCTACCAATTGGAACCAAATCTGGATGAAGTGTGAGGAGCCAATGGCTGCCTGTGAGGTGGAGTTTTTGACACTGATTAGCATAGAACCGACCAATCAGAACCAAATCTGGATGAAGTGTGAGGAGCAATGGCTCCCTAGGAGGCAGAGCTTTTGACGCTGACTGGCATAGATACCAACCAATCAGAACCTAATCTGGGTGAACCGCAAAGGCAGAACCTAAGGTAGGGGCTGAGGAGGGATTTTAAGGGCAACAGCTATTTGGTGTAAGGTGTAAGAAAGCAGTTCAATTTTTTAATGACCAGTTCGGCAGTATAGTGCATATGGCTGGCTATCAGTCCAGATATAGGGATTATGTATTTTTGTCTGCCAAGATCATCTCCTCCTGATGAAAAAGGCTTCCCCCCACCCCATTTAAGCAATCCTATCTTATATAATCTATCTATACTACTAAAAGGGTAATATGCTAATTAGACCAGGTAGACTGGCCATCTTCCGGACATCTGACTTCCTTCTGGACAAAGTCATGGTGGTGGGGGCCAAGGCAGAGGCCGTTAGAGGTGATCAGGCCAGCAGGGGAGGGCAGTTGAGGGTGAGATCAGGCTGTCAGGGGGAGGTAGTTAGGGGCAATCAGGCAGGCAGTCAGGAGAGCAGTTAGGAGCCAGCAGTTCCAGATTGCGAGAGGGATGTCTGATGGGAGAGGGTGCAGGCTGGGCTGAGGGAACCCACCCCCCTCCCCGCCCCATGAATGAATTTTGTGCACCGTGCCACTAGTATCTCTATATATAAAAGCCTAAGTGATCATCGGACCATCCGACCGTCCGACAGATCGCTATGACACACGATGGCCACCTGGGAGCAAATGCTCCAACTGGCAGCTATGATGTGACATGGTGGAGAGAGGGGGTGGGGTGGCTGTTGGGGGTGACCAGGCAGGCAGGCAGTTGAACAGTTAGGAGCCAGTGGTCCCGGACTGCAAGAGGGTTGTCTGACTGTCCTGGGGATTGGGCCTAAACCAGCAGTCAGACATCCCCTGAGCGGTCCCGGATTGGAGAAGGTGTAGGCTGGGGTGAGGGGACCCCCCCGTGCATCAATTTTGTGCACTGGGCCTCTAGTGTGTGTGTGTGTGTGTGTGTGTATGCTTAAGCCACGGGCCAACCAGCTGTTAGCTATGACATGCATTGACCACCAGGGGGTAGACGTTCAGCGCAGGAGTGGAAACCACAGGCATGGAAACATGGAACAGATGATGAATCTCAGCGGGAAGTGGGGAGAGGGGACTCCTTGGTGGATGTCGGAGAGCTGGTTTAGGCCCGATCCCCGCAGGCCAGGCTGAGGGACCCCACCAGTGCATGGCCTCTAGTCTTACATAAAAAGTCAGTTTATACAAAACATGACACCATTCTATATCAATAAAGCAAAAATGAAACACATTTATTAAAGTAAAGAAAGACAAAGCCCTGTAATATTAAGAATGTTTATTTCTGGGTTGTAATATTATGGGGTGTTATTATTTATTTTCTGCAATAAACATTTATTAATACTATAATTAGAAAAAATAATTTTTAAATCCTCATTCTACTTGGGAATGATTTGTGATTATTTCCTTGCTAATATTAACTTAGAAAAAATAAGATATTCACAACTCAACAATTTTGCTATTCTTGTCTCCAGAGAATTCAAATCTGACTTTAAATTGACAATGATCTTGTAGGAATAAAATATCACCAACATTCTGTGCCAGGAAATCAGAGTTTTTAAAAATAATTTCTGAGGAATTGACAAAGAATGATTTGATGATGTCTTTAGGCCCATGCATCCCTTTGAGAGGGCTGGGGGTTGGGGGGAGGGGGAGTGGCCAGGCACCATAGTCACCCATGAACTGATTGTTTGTTGACCCAAGTATGCCAAGAGGGGCTCTGTGGCCGTGATGGGGGTGAGGACAAGGGATAAAAGATGGTCACATTGGCCTACAGCTCCCTTGTCAATCCAGGCGGGAATTTCCCACAGAGGTTCATATAAATCAAGGAAAGAAACTTACCATCACTTACATATTTGTTTTAATTTTTTATTGATTGATTTAAGAGAGAGAGAGAGAGAGAGAGAGAGAGAGAGAGAGAGAGAGAGAGAGAGGGGAAGAGAAAGAGA
>NW_006290024.1:720655-730070 GCF_000327345.1 Myotis davidii | reverse complement strand
AGAGAAGAGAAAGAGAAACATGGATTTGTTGTTCCACTTATTTATGCATTGGTTGGTTGATTCTTGTACGTATCTGGATGAAGCTCTCACCAACTGAGCTAACAGGGACAAATTTTGTGGTTTGTTTTTTCACATGGATAACAATTCTATCCATTTTTGAAAGTGCAAGCAATCTTTGGATGTTTCATTCTGGATGAAATGGAAACAACAGTAGCAGATGGATATAACTGGACCTCAGAGGGAAATGTCGCAACAAGATCTTCATCGATTTACTAAACATGGTTAGTGACAGGCCCTCCAGCCACCAATCAGGATGAGAAATGGAATCTATTAGTGGACTTGTTAAGCCTCCCTGGTGTCTGTGGCTGACAGTGGAGTATCTGCCTTTCTCTACAAACATTCAATCATTCCCACTGGAGAGAGATGGGGGAGAGAATACATACAGTACTAGAAAAACCTGAACAGTGAGTGCTTTATTTTGGAGATGCCATTGAGAACACAGAAGTTCCAGTTAGTAGCACATGGAAATTTATTTTTATGAGTTTTAAGCCTGAGGGTTTATTTACAGGTCAGCTTCTGAGACAAAGTAGTAATTCACCATGGGCCCTGGGGCTGTGTTTCTGTTCTGAAGCCTTGAGAGTAAAATAGTCACCTTTTATTATGTTCCTGGTTGTGAAAATGAATGCTAAAGGTTAGTGAGGAGTAGGAAGTCTGTCATTCTACACCATGGTCTTGCCAGTTCCTAATTAATCCTCTTTGCCCGGTGCGCCTCGAGATTCCTGAGCTCACCGTCCGAGCGCCAGCATTGCTGCATCACAGCTAGCGGAAACCATTTCTGTGTGGAAAAGAAGAATGCAGCCCCTACAGTCATTAACTTAGTGCCGCCGACGCTTGCAGCACACCAGGCTGATCAAGCAGCCCCATCAGCAAACGAGGCTCATGGGCGATCAGTAGTTCACAGTTAGTCACACTGAGGCGTGTCTGACTGTGACTGAGAAACCTCCACTACAGACAAAGACAAACACAGTCAGCACTGCTCAGGGCTTTGGTCTCCAGCCCCTGCTATCCTCAGGCACATGTGCTGATGCTAACCTTCTAGATCAGCGTCTCCCGAGGTACAGCTGTGATGCTCAGCAATTTCATTGATCCCGTCACCCTCGGATCGTTCAGGTTTTCCAGATGAAAAAAAAAAATACTATCTGCCATTTTGGTCTCAGAGATTTCAGATATAATTATGAGATTATGATTTCCTTCTAACCCTTTCATGTTCCAATAATCTTTATTTTCATAAAGGTCGGTGGTGACTGCAGTGCGCGGGCAGCTCTTCCCGGCTCACACTCCAGCAGCCGTACCCCTTCACTTGCATGTCTACTGGTTTTTGTTAAATGTGCATGTCCAGTGCTCATATAGGGTTTCATTATATTCTCCATCCACAACTAGTGGAAAAAAATCAACCATTGAGCAC
This sequence comes from Myotis davidii, assembly GCF_000327345.1. NCBI lineage: Eukaryota > Metazoa > Chordata > Mammalia > Chiroptera > Vespertilionidae > Myotis > Myotis davidii. Next base: position 728,605 of record NW_006290024.1, on the reverse strand, counting down.
AAAAGCAATGATGAAAATGGTGTGGCCCTTAAAAGTGCCACTACCCTGCATTTCAGATTTGTTAGGGCACATAAGAATTTATGTTTTGCTTTCAAGTATGGATTCCCAGTTCTTTCTCAGATAAGAAGTCTTGCTTTCCTCACCCTCTACACCAGTGATGGCGAACCTTTTGAGCTCGGCCTGTCAGCATTTTGAAAAACCCTAACTTAACTCTGGTGACGTGTCACATATAGAAATGTTTTGATATTTGCAACCATAGTAAAACAAAGACTTATATTTTTGATACTTACTTTATATATTTAAATGACATTTAACAAAGAAAAATCAACCAAAAAACTGAGTTCGCATGTCACCTCTGACACGCATGTCATAGGTTTGCCATCACTGCTCCACACAGTCAGCTACATTTACAACCAGAGTTTTCAAATAGGCTGCCCAGAGCCCAGAAAGTAATCTCTTAGCCCTTATCATAGTCCAGCTCTGCTTGCACTTCCAGGTTTTACACTAAGATTGCAGTCCAGTGCAAAAGCTGTGGGCTCCCCCAGGGGACCAGAGCCTGTGCGTGTGGTGTGAGGGGTTTTGTAAATGTAGAGTTAAGACCCTGGGAAGGGAGGCTGATCACACTATTAGCAGTTAGCTCAGGGGAGTGGGAGACAGACCGGGTGTGAGGAGAGGGAGATCTCATCTTAGTAGACCTCTCCTGAGCCTGTGTGGTAGCAGGGGTTAGACATGGACAAGAAACACAGAGGCCCCTGCTCTCAGGGAGCGTACCTTCTTGTGGGAAAGACTAGTGAACACACACAAATCTATATACCAGTATATAAAAGCCTAAGCGGTCATCCAACCGGTAACTATGATGCGCACTGACCACCAGGGGGCAGATGCTCAATGCAGAAGCTGCCATGCAGCTGTGACTTGGCAGTTCTCAGGAAGCAGAGAGGAGAGAGCTCGATTCCTGGTACATCGCCCGAGAACCACCCTCTGGCAATCTGGGACTCTTCGAGGGACGTTGGAGAGCCAGTTTGAGCCCAATCCTCGCAGGCCTGGCCAAGGGACCCTACTAGTGCACAAATCGATGCACTGGGCCTCTAGTATGTAAATAAATTAGATGAATATGCATTAGTAGTAACACCATGAGGAAAATCAACCATCCAGGGCACCTGCTTGGAAACAAAAATGGCTTCTGGGAGAAGATAACAGTTAAGCCAATTTTGTTCATTGAGGATGTGTTTTCATTTCTGGGGGGGTGCGGGGAGTGTGGGGGACAGTCTAAGGAGGAGAAAGAGCAACTTCAGAGCCTGGAAGAGCAGCTCGCAGCAGTGGCTGGAACCTGCAGCAGGAGTGTCTCCAAGGTCAGGAGGCAGGGGAGGGAGGGAGCTGGGGAGGCGGGTCAGGAGTACTTAACACACCTTTCTGGGACACAAAAGACATTTAAGCTGCCTTCAAAGAACATATATCTACTTTACATACACATTTCTAACGGGAAATGAAGAAACAGAGAAAGCCTCCCGGCCCTGGGGATGACTTTGAACTGGAGGCTTTTGTGTCAGGACCCTGTTCCTGGGCTGTGGGCTCGGGAGGAGGTGCTGAGGCCCGAGCACTGCCTCTCCAGTGCAGAAACCAGCTCTGGCAAAGGCGAGGACCACAGACAGGAGCCACTGAGCTCCAGTCATCTCTGAGACCTGGAGAAGCTGTGGCTGTGGTGGCGCTGCATACCCCCAGGCACGAGGGTCCCGCCCGGCCACCCTGTGCCCTGTCATCACCGCTACTCCTAATGGCAGGAGGTACCTTAGAGAAATGTGAGCAGTTGGCACCTTCTAACATATTTCATGAGATGAAGAGGCCCATTTTGATGCAACCTTCATCGGAAGGTGAGTTCTTCCATCTACCTTTGCCAAGAATTTCTGAGCATCTGGGATCTGCAATCATCCAACAGATGATAACTCTCCTCCCCATGAATGTCCTTGCAGCCACCAACTATCTGGACTAATTTCTGTTTTTTTCCATCTATTGAGAGTACAGAGCTAAATGGGAAACCCAAATGCCAGTCCCATTGGAGACTAGAAGGGCTCATGGCCTAACTTTCCACTGACACAGAGGCTGGCGCCAGCCCACTCATCACTGCTCCACGCACCTCCCAAGCGAAGGCAGAGGCGCCCAGCCCTGTGCAGTGCCCAGGACAACTCAAGGGGTGGAGGCAGCAGAGAGAGAAGGTTTCTTCCACTCAAAGGAGGCTTCCAACCCAGCTGAGACCAGTGGGGCCAGCCAAGCACCATGACCATCAAGTCAACGAATGCCTGTTGGAAATAAAGAAAATGCCCCATTCTCTCCACTGGAGTCGCCTATAAAACTCAACAAGCAGAGCAACTCTTCTGGAAATCAGAGAGCTGGGGACTCTGCGGCCTCACCACGCACCTGCCCACAGCTGAGCTTTGTGTCACCGTGTGCATTCATGCCAGTAAGTAAAACACCTGGCACCTCAAATTCATCATTTGAAAATAAGAAAAATTGCCCAGTGCTGTCTGTCCCCTTGGGAGAGCCCCAGTCTTCAGCAGATAAAATGGTAGGGAAGTTCCTAGAACCCACAGAGGATGGCTCGACCCAGGAGTATCTCAGGTGAGAAAAGGGGCCACATGAAAACTGAACAGTGGGGTGTCCCTTGCTCCCCGGGGATAAATAGGGAAGGGGCTGTCACGGGGACCCTGTCTTCTGAGCACTGGGCACAGCTGCATCTGCTATCCCACGTTCATTATGCTCCCCCTGACCCTGCTCCAGGCAACTGATGCTCCTCCAGCTTCTAAACATTCCCTCTTCAACCCGGACACAGGAAGCGTATGCAAAGGGATAAATAACAACGGGCTCACAGTTCCCTGGGACACAGGAAGGTAGACAAGGGACAGCAATGAGAGCAGTTGGGTAGCGAGCAGAATATACCTGCAGGGCCTGGGGAAGGCAGGGCAGACACAGCATCCTGGATGGAGCAGTGGTGAGCTTGCGATGGAAGGTTTGGGGGGACAGGAGGCTGTGGAGGTCTTTGATGCCACTGCAAATGCCTCCACAGTAGCCCGTGCACCTGGTGGAAATGACTGAGGCTTTTTGATCAAGGAGGGTGATGTGTGTAAAGATAAGCTTTTGTGTTTGGGAGAGAAAAGTCTGAAGGCATAGAGTCCTGTTAGAGAACTCTAAAATAGCTCAGCCCGGCAGTGGGTAAGGGCCTGAATTAGAAAGGGGTGAACTGGAGTTGGGACAGGATAAAAGTTTGAAACATATGACAGGAGCACTCAGCTCCATTTGCTGACAATTTAGAATATAGTCAGAGCCTGAAGGACAATGGGGGAGTGAGTGGGGGATCCAAGGAGACCCTGGAATGTCAAGTTCCAGTGACTGAAAGTGGGGGCCAACTGGGCAGGTCTTGGGGAGATGCAGAGGGAGGGAAAGACTCCCGAGAAGACACATGTGCAGTGAGGACACATAGCGACCATAGACAGGGAAGAGGGGTGCCTCCTGATTAGATGTGGAGACCAAACCTCCTCCAGGCCAGGAGCTGGCTGTGAAGCCAGAGGCATCCTGGGCTGAGTGGTCACTGCGAGTTAAACAACATGCGGAGTCCGGACCTCCCGAGCCCCTTTCAGTAAGAGCAAAGGGAGCCGGAAGGTGAGTCGCTGCAAAGGGCCAGGAAAGTCAAGCCCCCGTCCTGCTCTCCACTGGAAGGGAAGCTCTGGAGGGCAGAGGCCGGTCTGCTCCCTCCTCATCAAAGAATCAACCACGCAGGTGAACTGGTCACAGAGATGCAAGGATAACTGGCAAAAGGAGCGGATGGAAAAGTAGCTCTGAAAGGAAGGGACTGGGAGTCACCTCATCGAGGGAGACACCGAACTAGGAATAGGGGGAAAACACTGAACTAGGAACAGAGGGAAAACACTGAACTAGGAACAGGGCGGAAACAGAGAATGTGTTACCAGTAAGGACAGCGACTTAGGAAAAGGCACAAGGTGACTACAGCCAGAATCACGAAGAGGAGAGAAGGGAGGAAGGAGCCGCCTGCTCAGGGGGTAGCAGTTACAGGCTACAAAATCACCTCTGACCTTTTCCATAGCGAGGTGGAGAAGCTATTGTCATTTTAACAAAGTGCACATTTCAGCGTAAAGTCGCCCTAAGCACAGAGCCCAGTGCAGAGAGAAACGCTGCTCGCTGGGAGTAAAAGTTCCCCAGCTCATCCTCCTGCAGTGATTGTACCAGAACGTGCAACCTGATTTCTCTTGAATAAACTTTGACCAAGATCCTAAACTCCCGCCTTCAGACTCAGGAATGTCTCTACCCCTGTTTCCTCATTATCCTCAGATATGAGAGAGCATCAGGTCAGATGGTCCCTGAGGCTCCTTAGCTCAGCCGGGTAGCCCTGATGGAAAGGCCTGGAATGGCCTGGGTCCCCCATGCAGCCCAGCTGCTGGCCGATAGTGGAGAGGGACGCCCTCACCGGGAGGCCCCAGGCAGAGGCCCCACTGCCACTCTTCTGACAGCGCTGTGTTCGGAAAAACCATTCTGAGAAAATGATACCATTGATTCTTACTACGGTATTTATTTTTTCTCAAAGGCTTTCATATCAAATTTGCTTCCTCTTCAGATAAACCGTTGTCTGTGGGACTCAACCTTAGAAAAAGAAGCCAAAGGAGTTGGCCCTGAAGAGTGGTTCTCTGAGCTAGAGAGAAGCCCCGGGGCACGGAGGGCCACTCACTCTACCAATGAGCCGGTCTCCAGCACCCCGAGGCCAGCTGGCCAGAACGCAGCCTCCCAGCCTCACCCTCAATGTGCTTCAGGTTGGACCAAATGGCTTTGGGTGGCAATTGAATCACTTTATCTACGTGGTGGAGTTTCTGGCCCCCTCCAGCATCAGGCCTTCATCCCTTTACCATGAAAGCATGAGATTAGTGAATGGGTGGTTATGTCCTCTCCAGTCCCACATCACAATTTGCCTCTCAAATTCTTATATTATCCTGAGGCTCTCTGGAGGGAAGAAAAGTTGAAAGTATCCAAAAACATAGCAAGAAATGGAACATTATTGGTCTGAAAAATCTATCCTATTGATGGTGAAGCATAAGTCACGGTTTTATTTACTTCATGGAAGTTTGGTTGGTTAAGATTTTGTCAAGGTGTTGTCAACATAAAAACTATAAAAGACCACACACACCCTATCCTCTGCCAGCGCTGGGCGGCCACATCCCACCTCTACCGTCTCAGCCCCACGCCTCTGACCTTGCCCGTGACTGACAGGCTTCTAGAGCCCCAGCATCGGGGCGCGTGGCTCCTCCTCTGTTCCTCTAGAGGTGCTCCTGCACGGTGAGGGTTCGGCTCTGCTGAGCTGGATTGCCTCGGATGTGGTTGGCTGTGAGGGATTCAAGGCTCAAGGTGTGGCACCAGATTCCTGGGTGAACACGAGGCAGGCCTGGCAGCCAAGCCAGAGAGCTTCTGGAATGTACCTCCTATTCGGCCAGCACGGGACCAACCTGGAGATGTGGCTGAGAAATGGGTGCAAAGGCTTTTTGGGATTTGAGGAGGCATGACCCTGAACTAGAGGTGTGACACTGGGACCCTGGAGCTCCCTGGTTATTGGCTGAGCAACGGTGTGTGTCTCAACTCCAAGGCAGCGCAGTACTTTCCGCTCCCCTCTGTGGGTCTCTATGTGTGGTAGGTGTGAACCAGCAGGGTGAGAAAATGGAGAGAAAAAGACACCCTCTGCCCCACACACTCCATCCATTCCAGTGTTTAAAGGAGCATACATGTGCTATGGGAGGGATGGGTTGGACAAGCTTTATGAAAACACACTTGATTGTGTCTTTTATGAATCTACTAACTTGTTTCAGAATCGCCCGATAAGTTATACCCATTGCTTTTGTGGCTCTGTTTTTCCAAACCTGAATCAACAGTGTCCTGTGAATGGTTAATTGCAACACATTTTTGGCTCTGGCTAAGGAAGTTCTGTTCTGTCCAGGAGAAATAGAATGTGATCCACAAATGCAACGGACGTCATGCTTAAGTTTCTAGTAGAAAGAAAAAATATAAAGTAAAAATAATAGTAAAAAAAAGAAACAGGTGAAATTCACTTTAAGAGGCTATTTTACTTAATACAATAGACCCTAAATTTTATCATTTCATTATGTAAACAATATTAAATTATTTTAAAAATATGTAATCTCTTTTGTACTACATTTTCATACTCAGTGTGTATTTATACTCACAGCACATCTCAATTGAGACCAACCACAATTCAAGGGCTCAATAGCCAGGTGTGGCCAGTGGCTGTCGCATTGGACATTACAGTTCTAACCCATTATCAATGCCATTGAACTTAAAACTGGACCCCCTCCCAGATTGTCAATACAATAAAACAACACAGGTGAAGAATAATTGTATACAGACATGTCCTCAGTCTCCAGTATGTCCAAATGTTCTGGGATTTATTAACATAGCTGATGAATAATTAAAAGACCTTTTTCTTGTTTTGAAAAAAGACACACTTTCTTTTCTGCAAAAACAGGAAGAACTGACTGCCATCTGTCAAAGGAGCCCAGGTGGAGAGCATCCATGGACCTCTCAGCTCGAAGAACCAGACATCACTGTGAGTCGATATTATGTGCAAAACTAAGTCAGTGACAAGCACTTGTATTGAAATTCTGTGCCTATCATCCTGATCTTTTCCTAACACTTCTTGAACATACATAGCATGCGAAGAATGAGTGTTTCACCATTACCGGTAAAGGTCACATTTTCTAATTCAGAACTAGGAAAGAACTCCCCACATACCCCTTTTGGGAAAAGATAGAAGATTAAAAAAATAATTCCCTGGAGCCCAGTCATCATAGCCAGAGTCAGAAAGGACTGAAACACTTTGTCCGGTCCCCATCCAACTCACTGCCATGTGCAGACAGAGACAGCCAGCATTGCAGTGGGAGGGACACAGATGGGCCGGATGAGAGTGTCCAAGGCCGTGAAAATGCATCACCAAGCGTGACCACAGGATAGCGAGCTCAGGAACAAAACACCGCTGATACAACACTTGTAGCTATTGTAACAACTCATTTGTGCTAATGCAATGAATGGCTAATTCCGAGCAAAAAATTGTCATTTAATTGCATGAAAAAAATACGGTACAATTAGAAAAGTGATTGATAGGGGTGGGGTGCCAAAGATACAGCTTATTAGCATATTAAATATTTTTAGGCAAATGAAATGGGCTGCAGAAGATCATCGTATTCCTGATCTCCAGCAAATGGCTTTGTGAGGGTGCCTTATTTGGTCACATCTCCTGTCTCATGGAAAACATTTCTTTTTAATCTACTAATCAACTAAGGAAAATCTAGTTGATTTTCCTTAACCCCAATGCAAATGCATCTCAAGTCCCAGTCCTACCATCCTCCAGTGGCAGAGTTTTTTATGATTATTCTTTTGCCTTTTTATAAGTTATTTCTCATAAGAATACAGAATTTTTATAAATGCAACTCAAAAGAGACTGGGAAGGGGAAGAACTTGAAGTATTATGAAAACCTCAGTTTATTTAAAATTGGATGTGCTTTTGAGCCAGAGTACTAACTTGATCAGAAGGTTCTGAGGTTGAAATATGCTCCATGTGACAAACGCTGCCATGGACACATTAAAGAGAAGACCTAGGCAGAGCGGCGCTTCCAGCTGAGAGAAGCTCAGGGGAAGAAATGGAAGGATTTCATTTTGACGATGCTAAGTTCAAGGGTTGTCTGCTTCCTCTTCAAGGAATGAGTCAAGAAGGATAAACAAATTTGGACCCATAAGAAAGGCCTGAGCTTTAGAGAGAAGGTTGATTTCATCAGTCAAGATCATACCTAAACACCGAGGAATTGAGATGCTCACCGAGAAGAGTGTTCAAATGAGAAGAAATCTCACATCTAACCCTCAAGGAACCCCCAACATAGAAGTTTG
>NW_006290024.1:715091-720619 GCF_000327345.1 Myotis davidii | reverse complement strand
CAAGGGCATGTGCCTTGGTTGCAGGCACATCCCCAGTAGGGGGTGTGCAGGAGGCAGCTGATGGATGTTTCTCTCTCATTGGTGTTTCTAACTCTCTATTCCCTCTCCCCTCCTCTCTGTAATAAATCAATAAAATATTTTTTTTTAAAAAAGGGACTACCTCATAGAAGATCTGTGAATCGTAGCAACCAAGAACCAAAAGCAGAATGCCAAATGCATCTCAGAATATATAATTAATAAAAACAAAGAAGTTCCCATTGCTTAAAAGACATAAAAGTCCCTGAGGCCCTGGCAAGGTGGTTTGTTAACGCAGAAGCTAAAATGTGGAGAGAAGAGGGATAAATATGGCTGGGGTGTGTGGTGTAATAGCACAGAGACAGCATGTGTGAAACAACCCTTTGGGAGGTGATTGGCTACTAACTGTAAGAAGGAGGATTTGGGCTTATGGGGGCATAAAGAATAACTTTCCTCCCGTCTTTCTAAGTTCTTCTGACTGCACTAATAACCCAATTAGCTAAAGGATTAACAGGGAAAAAATGTCCAAAATTCACTATAGATGTACATGCAGGGGTGCCTTAGAAAATGAGTCTCAAGGACAGATGGGGCCGTTGAGGCTTACTGGTATATGACATTCTGGAACTAAGGACAAAGCGGGTGTGGTTTGGGGCTTCACAGGGCAGGAAGACAATCCACATGAAGATGAAAAAGCAAATGTTTTATCAGTAAGTGTTGGCGGGGCCGTCTCTAACAATGCGACACTAAGAGGATTTTGAACAAGGGGGCTTGCTAGGTCCTCCCTGTCTATCAAGCACCAGTTCCCACTGTGCTGTAGTTACCTGTGGTGATATCTCCATCCTTGGAGCGGGTCCTCCATCTAAATGCCTTTTAGGCAGTTAAGGGAAGGTCAAAGTTTTTTCTTTAATCTTAAAAAAAAAATAACCAGCTTCAAATAATCAATATCCCAAAAAAGCACATTTTGAGGTGGCAAACTGATTCCCTTTCATCTCAAGGAAAGTTTGTTTGTTTGTTTGTTTTGTTTTATAAATGAGATATATTTACTGCTTGTTTTAATCAATGAGGCTTTGGTAAATGTTTAACAATTGGCTCCCTGAGGGGAAGGCCATGGTTGTGGCATTGGCCAATTCCTGCAGTGTAAATACCCTCCCAGAAGTTGATGTAAATTACCCATGTGATGCCCCTGGGAAGAAGTTGGGAGGAGGTGCTCAGAAGGGGGTTGGCAAGCCAGTGACAGCTGCCGTGGCACAGCTCCACTAGTGTTCGCACTCTGAGGTGCCTCATTTCCAAAGACGGAGGGGTTTGCAATGCAGGATTTAGAGACCAAAACCAAAGAAGGAAATCATTGCAAAGGAGCTAGGTAACCTTTCCACCATGTGTCTGTCCTCATCCTGCCACCTCCTTCATGTGCATACAGGTCAGGATGGTATGTGATGGGCAAGGCGCCAGGGCCCTTGTTCTCTGCCCCAGGATTCCAGGAAACACCCAGATGCTGCCACCACCTTGAGAATGACTACTGCTCTCTCTTTTTATGTGTTGTCTTTTCACATTTCTAGACTCTTCATAATCCTCAACGGAAGGTCATTCACTCATTCAACAGATATTGATTAAGTGCCTCTATGTGCTAGGTTCTTTGGGGAATACAAAAATAAGAGTGACTGATGCCTTCTGTCCCCTGCATAAAGACCATAGCTGAATGTCCCCATGCTTCCTTGAAGCATATGAAGCTGCCATGTTCAGCCCCTACTGTATGTGACAAGCCTTGAGATAAGCATTTTGTGTGTGTTATCTGATTGGTCCCTAAAAGCTGGTTCATGCGCCAGTAAAATTTACAATATGTTTTTTCTCTGCTCTGCAACATGTTAGAAATATTTTCTAAGAAGCCAAATATATTCAATTTAAAGGATTTTTCTATATTCAAAAATATATCATTTCTACTTTTATTACTAATAAAATGCCCTTTTATTAAATAATAATGGATGGTTTGATTTAGGATGTTTTACTTCGGTATTTATGTTCTTAGTTGACAGACTATGTGGTTTTCCTGTAGCAGGAAGAATCCTTTGATTGCAGGTAATAAAGAACTCGACAAATAGGCCCACAGAACTGAAGTGGTATATGACCTTCAGGTATGGTTTGATCCAGAAGCTCCTGGTGTTATTTGGTGCTCTGGCTTCCTTCTAGTGATATTTTCTCTACTTGGCCGTTACATTTGACAATTTCATCCCCAGGCTGGGTTCTCTTGTTGAAGCCAAAGAGCTGCAGCCATTCATTCCAAGCCGCAGGTCAGCACGAGGCACTGTTCAAAGAATGCGGGAGAGTTTTTGTGGCTGTGGTCCAAGAAGAAATCCAAGGTTCGCTCTGATGGCACCGGCTGGGTAACTTGTCTGCCCAGGAACAAATCCCTGTGGTCAAGGAGGCATCGCAGGATGGAATGTGTTTTGTTGTAACTTCTGGGAGAGAAGCAGATACTTCTCCTAGTGGAGTTTGAAGTTGGAAGGACAATAACAACATCAACAACAGCTAACAGAGAGGACGAGGTTCCAGGAGCCCTGAGTGCTTCACAGAGATCACCTGGTTTAATCTTCACAGCCACCAGAAGAGCTACATCTTAGCGGGAGCCCTTATCACATGAGGAAACTGAGGCTTGCAGATAGAGGTAGCTTGTGTAAAGTCACCCAAGTAGTAAGATTAGGAGCCAGGTGCACTTCCCCTGGAGCCCACGCTCCTGCCCACAGTGTGGCTGTGCTGCGCTGCCCCAGGCTGAGAAGAAAAGCAACCTGCCGAAGCCAAAACACAAGAGAATCAAGTCTTGACCACTTTATTAGACCCAACCATGTGTCAAGCTCAAATCACCTGTGCGTGAAACTGACCATGCGTGAGGCTGAAACCACTGCTGGACTAAGAGATGTTGCCAATAAACTCTCTCTCCTGCATAGTTGATCTTTCTATCACTTGCAACGGAAGAAAACACAGTAATGAACTACAGATATTTCATGCTGGGACTTCAGAAATTCTATGCAATAATAAACTGCAGCGTTAGGATTCAGTGTTGCATGGATCAATACCAATGTACAGCTAACCCTTGAATGTAAGCGAGGTGTTTTGTTTGTAACATCACCTAAGTTACACTGAAGTCAAAGGACTCTTTTCAACATGAAGGAAAGCATTATAAACAACAAGCAGCTGGTACAACCGGCCTGTGCACCATTATCAGATGAAACATCATTTCTCACCCCCTGGGGGCGCTTTTGTGTTTTGGTAAAGGACATACTGCAACCTGACATCTGAGGCTACATAATCCCTACTTGCTTGTAAATCACAGAACAGATCATGATTTCTTAATAAAACATGATGCTTCTAAAGAGATAGGGTCTCCTTGAAAGAACCCTGCACTGGTAATGCCTTTACAGAGATGAGAGCCCCTATAGACTCACTGTTATCAAACACGGATTTTCAGCTCAGGATTATACAGGGCCCTGGTTGGGTACGGGGGCATCACTCACACAGCAGAAAGTGAAAACAACATGATTAGTGTTAAAACCAGACAAGACACAAATCTCTCCCTTGTAAGCCAAGTTCAGGTTTGCTATCGGTTTAGCTCTAGCTCTGCATGATGACTGTGACATCACAGTCTTTCTCATCAGCCCTCTAAACCCTTCAGGCTGACTCCTGACTCCCCTTTCCTGGAGAGGGATGTGAACACAGCAGAACGACCAGGACAGGCCACTGGGAAAGGAGCTCAGATCCCTGACCATACTGGGGCTGGGTCTTGTTGTCCTGCAGAGCCTGAATAGGGAATAAATGTTCTGGGGAAGGCAGATTATGCTATAGCAATTATGCTAATTAAGGACCCCTTTGTTGTAGGCTTTCCAGAGGAGGAAACGGCTTGTGTCAGAAATTTACAGTAGAAACCCTAAAAACAGGGCCCCAGGTGTGCCCCGGGGGGCGATGGCAGAGGTAGCTGGGAGGTTAATCTGGAAACAAAGAATATGTGCTGGAACCAAACATTAACAAGCACCAACATACGGTCTGAGACTAATGAACCTCATGAATAAGAGGTGGAGCGGGGAGTGCACAGGGAGGGAGGCAGGCGGCAGCAAGCTGTGCAGACAGGCATCCCCTCTGGAAATGCAGGCACCGGATGCACACCGTAAAGCCAGAAAGCAACTTCATTATTTGATTATTTTATTTCTGAGAAGTAAAGTTGCATTTTTATTAAATACTGTTTCTCCACTCAGGAGGAACTACTGGCTTAGCTTCCCCTAACTATCCCCTTTTAAACTTAATTTTAAAAAATTTTCAGTAACAGTTGACATTCCATATTGTTTTATATTAGTTTCAGGTGTACAGCATAGTTGTCATACAGTTATATAATTTATGAAGAATCCCCCATTATCACAATATTATTGACTATATTCCCTAGGCTGTACTTTAGATCCCTGTGACTATTTTGTAGTAACTGCCAATTTGTACCTCTTAATACCTTCATCTCTTCCACACAGCCCAGGAACCCCCCTCCCATCTGGTATCCCTTAGTTTGTTCTCTGTATCTATGAGTCTGTTTCTGTTTTTTGTTTGTTCATTTATATTGCTCTTTAGATCCCACATTTAAGTGAGATCAGATGGTATTTGTATGTCTGTCTGACCTATTTCACTTAGCATAATATCATCTAAGTTCATCCATGCTGTCACAGATGGTAAGCTTTCATTCCTTTTTATGATGGAGTAATATTCTATTGTATACACATACCACTTCTTGATCCAATTATCTATTGATGGGTACTTGGATTGCTTCCATGTCTTACCTATTGTAAATAATGCTGCAATAAACATAGGGGTGCACATTTAATTTTTTTTTGCATTAGTGTTTTGGGTTTCTTTGGATATATATCCAGAAGTGGAATTTGAGTCATATATTTTTTTTAATTTTTTGAGTGCCCTCCATACTGTTTTCCATAGTAGCTGTATCAAGTTGCATTCCCACCAACAGTGCACTAGGGTTCCCTTTTCTCCACATTCTCCCCAACACTTGCGGCTTGTCGATTTATTGATGATAACCATTATGACAGGTGTTAGGTGATAGTCTCATTTTGCTTGTAACTTGCATCTCTCTGATGCTTAGTGACTTTGAGCATCTATTCATATGTCGATTGGCCATCTATCTGTATGTCCTCTTTGGAGAAATGTTTTTTTTCAGATCCTAAGACTATTTTTAAGTTGAATTGCTTGAGGGTTTTTGGTGTTGACTTGTATAAGTTCATTACAAATTTTAGATATTAGCCCCTTCTCAGATGTATCATCAGAGACTATCTTCATCCATTCAGTAGATTGTCTTTTTATTTTGTTGGTGGTTTCCTTTGCTGTGCAAACATTTTTTTTAGTTTGATGTAGCCTATTTTCTTATTTTTTTTCTTTTGTTTCCCTTGCCTGAGGAGTTATGTCATAAAAAATAATGCTATGAGAAATGTCAGAGAGATTACTGCCTATGTTTTCTTTTAGGAGTTCTATGG
>NW_006290024.1:709248-710606 GCF_000327345.1 Myotis davidii | reverse complement strand
GCTTTCTTTGGATATATATCCAGAAGTGGAATTTGAGTCATATATTTTTTTTAATTTCTTGAGTACCCTCCATACTGTTTTCCATAGTAGCTGTATCAAGTTGCATTCCCACCAACAGTGCACTAGGGTTCCCTTTTCTCCACATTCTCCCCAACACTTGCGGCTTGTCGATTTATTGATGATAACCATTATGACAGGTGTTAGGTGATAATCTCATTTTGCTTTTAACTTGCATCTCTCTGATGATTAGTGACTTTGAGCATCTATTCATATGTCTATTGGCCATCTATCTGTATGTCCTCTTTGGAGAAATGTTTTTTTTCAGATCCTAAGACTATTTTTAAGTTGAATTGCTTGAGGGTTTTTGGTGTTGACTTGTATAAGTTCATTACAAATTTTAGATATTAGCCCCTTCTCAGATGTATCATCAGAGAATATCTTCATCCATTCAGTAGATTGTTTTTTTATTTTGTTGGTGGTTTCCTTTGCTGTGCAAACATTTTTTTTAGTTTGATGTAGCCTATTTTCTCATTTTTCTTCTTTTGTTTCCCTTGCCTGAGGAGTTATGTCATAAAAAATAATGCTATGAGAAATGTCAGAGAGATTACTGCCTATGTTTTCTTTTAGGAGTTCTATGGACTCTTACATTTAAATTGTTTAATCCATTTTGAGTTTATTCTTGTATATAGTATAAAAAGGTGGTCTAGTTTCAGCTTTTGCATGTATCTGCCCAATTTTCCCAACATCATTTATTGAATAGTGAGTCTTTACCCCATTGCATAGTCTTGCCTCCTTTGCCAAAGGTTAATTGACCACATAGGCATGAGTTTATTGCTGGGCTCTCTATTCTGTTCCACTGATCTATGTGTCTTTTTTTATGCTGTACCATGAGGTTTTAATTACTAAAGTATTGTAGTATTGTGTGATATCAGGTAGTGTGATAACTCCAGCTTTTTTTTTTTTTTTTCAAGATTCCTGTGGCTATTTGGGGCCTTTTGGTGTTCCACATAATTTTTTGGATTATTTTTTCTCCTTTTGTGAAAAATGCCATTGGTATATTAATAGGGGTTGCATTGAATCTATATATAGATTGCTTTGTGTAGTATAAACATTTTAAGGATGTTAATTCTTGCTATCCATGAGCACAGTATATGTTTCCATTTACTTGTATCTCCTTTCTTCAATGTCTTACAATTTTCTGAGTACATGGGGTTTTACCTCCTTGGTTAGATTCATTCTTAGGTATTTTATTTTTTTGATGTAATTTTGTGTGGAATTGTTAGCATATTTTCTCTTTCTGATAACGCATTATCTATCTATCTATCTATCTATCTATCTATCTATCTATCTATCTACCT
>NW_006290024.1:707887-708861 GCF_000327345.1 Myotis davidii | reverse complement strand
TTGTTTTATATCATGTTTTGTCATTTTTATATCATGTCTTTGTTGTTGTTATGTCATGTTGTTATTGTTTATTTATTAAACAATTTGTTATTATTTTCATATACATTTTACCAATTTTCTTTCATCTCTGACACTTCTATTATAGAGGAAGGGCAAATTGCAATATTAAAATATTTCTTCTAATTAATTTCCTTTCAATGTGCACAAATCCATGCATTGGGCCACTACCTTATTTTTCAGATATTTCATGGTTAGTGTACAAAAATTCAACTGATTCGTGCTTATTGATTTTATGTCCTGCAACATAACTGAATTCATTGATTAGATAAAAGAGTTTTTTAGTTGGGTCTGGGATTTTCAATATATAACATAATCTCATCTGCAAATAATGATGACTTTACTTTTTCCTTTTCAATTGGGATGCCTTTTATTTCTTTTCTTGCCTGATTGCTTTGACTACAACTTCTAATACTATGTTGAATAAAAGTGGTGAGTGTGGACAATCTTGTCTTCTTCTTGATCTTAAGAAAAATGCTTTATACAAGTTACCTTTTATATCCCATTGAGTATGATCTAAAATGTAGGTGTCATGTGTGGCCTTTATTTTTTTTAATGTATTTTATTGATTTTTTACAGAGAGGAAGGGAGAGGGAATAGAGAGTTAGAAACATCGATGAGAGAGAAACATCAATCAGCTGCCTCCTGCACACCCCCCACTGGGGATTTGCCTGAAACCAAGGTACATACCCGCAACTGGAATTAAACTTGGGACTCCTTAGTCCACAGGCCGATGCTCTATCCACTGAGCCAAACCAGTTAGGGCATGTGTGGCCTTTATTATTTGAGGTATGTTCCCTCTATTCCCAAACTTGATTCAGTCTTGAAATATTGTATGCGTCCAGGAATTTACCTGTTTCCTTCAGAATGTCCAATCTGTTGGCAAACAATTGTTTATAGTATTTTATACAATCTTT
>NW_006290024.1:703028-707764 GCF_000327345.1 Myotis davidii | reverse complement strand
AAATAATTCAGAAGCACATAAATGAAAAGTAAAAATCTCCCTTCTCTTTTTTGCACTTTCACCCAATCTAATCCCCAGAGTTACCCACTGCTAAGTGTTTCTTTTGCACCCTTTCAGAAGTTTTCTGTATGTACATATGCAAGCACACAAATGGAATCATGCCATAATGAGTAACTTCCCCCTGAAAAACAAAACAAAACTTGTGCATTGTGGACACCTTTCCATGCCCTTGACTGGAACCGAACTTGGGACTCCTTAGTCCACAGGCCGATGCTCTATCCACTGAGCCAAACCAGTTAGGGCATGTGTGGCCTTTATTATTTGAGGTATGTTCCCTCTATTCCCAAACTTGATTCAGTCTTGAAATATTGTATGCGTCCAGGAATTTACCTGTTTCCTTCAGAATGTCCAATCTGTTGGCAAACAATTGTTTATAGTATTTTTTACAATCTTTTGTATGTCTTTGTGGTCAGTTGTCATTTCTCTTTAATTTCTTTTGTTAAAATATATTTTTATTGATTTCAGAGAAGAAGGAAGAGGGAGAGAGAGATAGAAACATCAATGATGAGAAAGAATCATTGATTGGCTGCCTCCTGCCCACCCCATACTGGGGATGGAGCTTGCAACCCAGGCATGTGCCCTGACCGGGAATCAAACCATAAACTCCTGGATCATAGGTTGATGCTTAGCCATTGAGCCATGCTAGCTGGGCTCTCTTTAATTTTTTTTATTTTATTTACTTGGGTTCCCCCCTTTTTCTTATGAGTCTGGCTAAAGGTTTATCTATCTTGGTTATATTGATCTTTTTTGTTGTTTTCTGGACTCTATTTTGTTTATTTCTGCTCTGATCTTCATTATTTTCTTCCTTCTACTCATATTTGTCTTTCTTTGTTGTTCTTTTTCTAGTTCCTTTGGTGTAAGGTTAGATTGTTTCTTTGAGTTGCTTCTTGAGGTTGCCTGGGGCTGAGGTGCTTTTAAAAATACACTAGCTAGGTCCTACTCTGGACCAATTTAGTGAGACTATCTGGTTGGAATCTGGGTTGTCCCAGTGATTCTAACATTCCATCAAGGTTGATTGTTCTTCCAGTCTTTGCTGGCTTTTTTTTTTTTTTTTTTCCCCTTGCGGGGGAAATTATGCACACTGACCTAAAGTAGTGGCTCTGGGGAAAGAGAAAAGGTCAGCTTTGAGATACTTTGGGGATTTAGAAATAACTCTACTTAATGACCAATTAAATATGGGCACTGGAAGAGACAAAGAACTAATTTATTTTGTAGTAGGTATAGAAATGACATTTCCAGCCCTTTTCAAATACTGAAAATCTGTAGTCAACATCCCACCATGCCAATATTTCTACACAAATGTTATGGCAAAACCTGTGTCCACCAGATGGAAAACAGTTTACACTCATCTAACTCAGTGATCAGAAGACGTAACTCCCCTTGGGACCTCGCCAAAAAAGTAATTAGGCCTATTTGGAAACAAGCTTTTGTTTTGGTTTTGTTTGTTTCACATTCTTAGAGGTTTCTTTTCTTCTCTTTTCTTCCCTTTTCTTTTCTTTCCTCTCCTGATAAATCGAAACCTTAGTAACAATACCACCCTTAGTGTTTTGGTGTCTAGTTTCTTTCTCCGCAAAAACATTAACCTACAAGTAGCTTTTTTTTTTCTCTTTTCTTTTACTGTTTTTTCCCTCTTGGCATTCAAAATAAGTAGTTATTTGTTCCAGGAATGCAAGTTTGATCAATATTAAAACATTTATTCATAAAATTATTACAATAGCAAATTAAATATATAAATAGTGAAAAGGCATTTGATAAGTTTTAACAATCACAACTACTATTGAAATAAACAGAAGTGGCTGAGCATGATAAATTCTATTATCAAAGCCAACAATCAAACATTATAATAAATGTAAAATAGTGGCTAATCTCATTAAATCCAGAAAAAAAATGGAAATGGGAATGTCTTCAAGTATCATT
The DNA here is from genome assembly GCF_000327345.1 of Myotis davidii. NCBI lineage: Eukaryota > Metazoa > Chordata > Mammalia > Chiroptera > Vespertilionidae > Myotis > Myotis davidii. The sequence continues at coordinate 705,787 of NW_006290024.1, read as the reverse complement.
TGTGTTCAAGATTATTTTGGTGATTTTAGTATATGCAACAATAGAAGAAAATAAAAGGAGTGGTTTAAATTTAAAAAAATGAATGGAAATGTTGAACAAATTATCTTTATTATAGATTATGTAATCATATGGCTAGAACACCCAAGAAAATATAGTAATATATATTTTTAAAATGATTGGAATTAAGAAGGAAATTTGTGTGTTTCTTAAGTTTAATAAATACACAAAGATGCAAAAATCGCCTTTGTATAGCAGGAGTCATTTAGAATGAAAAAAGAAGTTTTAAAAATTCCCTTAATCATCACATTAGAAGCTTTAAAATGCTAAGGAATCAATGTAACAAAAAGTCTATGTGAAGAATATAATGAAAAATATAAAATAGCATCTAAATACATGAATGGAAAATTATCACAAAAAAGGCAATCCTCAATATAAATTAACTTCTTATTTAAATCATAAAGAGTTATTTAATGAATGAACAACATGACTTAATATTTTACATTTAAAAACCTATTTGTAAAACTGCTAAGCTAATGTAGAAAAAAAGAGTAAGAGAGGTACCACATATGAACTGGTACGATCAAAATAGTATATACTGGCACAAAACTGGTCAAAGAAATCAGTAGAAGAGCCCAGAAATAGATTCAAGTAAAAATAGGAACTTAATATATGATAAAGGTTTTGTTGTTGTTTTTTATTCAGTCATGAAAGAATGGTTTATTTTATAAATGAGACTGGAGTAATTGGCTATTCATCTGGAACAAAGCAATGTTAGTCCCTTACTTCAGGCTACAGACAAAAATGAACTTCAGATGGATTAATGATCTAATTTACAAAAGTAGAGGAATATGATTATTGGGGCAAAATTCAAGGGAATATTTTTCTAGCCTTTGGGTAAGAAAGTACTTATGAAGCAAGAAAGAAACTCAAAAATCATTTAAAAAGTAAATAAATTTCACTTCAGTAATCAACAATGTCTAAATAGCGAGGAACACCATAAATAAAGTCAAAAGGCCTATGATAGATTTTAAAAATTGTCAATATCTGCGAGTCAAGAGTTAATATCTCTGTTTTACAATGAAAGATAAAATAATTATTTTAAATCAAATAAACAACAGAAAATGAGCATGGAACAATAAGTAGGAAATTTATGCAAGGGAATCTGCAAAGGGACAATAAACATGAAAAGAGGATCAATCTCACTAGTAAATAGACAAATGAAAATCAAAATGCAAATAGCATGCTTTTTTCCACTCTCCTATTAGAAAAAGAATGCACTAGTGAAGATGATGATGATGATAATGATGATGATGATGATGATGACATAACTATAATGTACTTATCAGGTACCAGCCTACATGCTAAGCACTTTATATATAGTAGCTCATTTAATTGCATCAATTCTCCATGAGTTAGACACTATCAGTATCCTCATGTTATAGACGAGGAACTATGTATACACATCTGACAAAATTCTCATAAGACAATATTTATTCTTACCACGTTCAGAGTTATTTGGTAATTAATATTATATTCATCAGGATCCTATAAGTTGATTTTATGATACACAAATGGTTAAATGCACAGTTTGGAGAACTTTAACCTAAAAAGATGTTCCTAAAATATTAAATTCGAGTAATGTGTATACTGAAATCTCCTTTTGGAAGAAGAAAGGAAAAGAAAGAAGGAAGGAAAGGAGGACACGTCCTATATGTGAATATGTGCTGTGTAGCGATGTTTACAGATGTTTATTAGAACAGAAATGGTGTGGAAGGAGCCGCCTCTCACTGTTTATACTGGATACCTCGGGGCTGGGCAAGGTAGAAAAGAGACTTTCTGCACTTCCTTGGATGTCTCTTTTTTGTTTCTCATTCTGCTCAAAGAATGCTTTGCTTCTGGAGTTTTTAAAGTGCAAGTTAACAAATTAGGACAAAAGAGTTTCTTGATCTGTAAATTTCTATGCTCTGAGCTAAAAATCTGTTTTTAAAACGTTATTGGATCTCGTGCTTGAATGACTCCCATTCAGCATTTGGCTCCCATTTATTAAAAAATATAAATCTTTCAATTCCATTTATAAAACCTACTGGGAGAGGGACAAACCTGATTATGTGGTCTTCTTTTCAAGGAGAAGGGTAAATTATTATTCTCATCTACAGTAATAAAGCAATTCAATGAAAGGGATGGAATCTCCATGGAAAAAAATATCCAAGAGGAATCACAAAAGATGTTTATAATTCCATTTGAGTGAAGTTTCTATCACTCATCATTCATTCATTCATTCAACATGTACTTAATTTATTACATTTTATCCAAAAACTAGCACCTATCTTCACATTTTGCACTGGGTATACAGTAGCTCATTTAATTGCTAGAGGTTTCCCCTATAATCCAGGAGATTTAGTATCTCTTTCAGTCCTCCTCCAATTGAATTTTCAGGATTCTGGGGGCTTATTCGGTTCAAACATCAAACAAGTCTGGTTTTTCTTCCAAAGGCTAAGAGAGAATAAATACTTAGAATTTTCAATCAGCGACTGTGGTTATTGTTAGTACTGTTTGCAGCGCCATCTTCTGGGCACATACTGGGATTACACTACTCTGCCAACTTGGGGTTAGATGTAGCCAATGAAATGAGAGCAGAGATGTCTCATGTGTGATTTGCCACCTCCTTTTCTGCCCCTGCAAGGATGAGAGCAGATTCCAAGAAGAAATCTCCATCAGTCTGAGGGACACACAGGAGGTGAGAAATGACCTTGTTATGT
>NW_006290024.1:702606-703001 GCF_000327345.1 Myotis davidii | reverse complement strand
TCTGCAAACCTGCCAGAGCCCAAGTGGTGCATATAGTGGGCTTTGAACGAAACATTTTTGGTTACACTCAAATTCTTAACCATTATTTTCTCTGAAGCACAAGACTCCTGCATGGGCAGCTTGCACCTGGAGAATCTCTCTTGGGAATCCTTGGGTCCTTATTTGATCAAAAACCTTGGTAAGAGCCACTAGGTGCCAAGTCATTACAGCCTCAAAAACTGGAGTAAGGGTTTTAGATGTTGATCTCTTGCCCCAGTAAAAGCCAGGTTCCAGAAGCAATACGTGAACCCCTTCCAAGGAGTTTGTGCTAAAGAATCTCAGGGAGAAGTGTGGGAAACTGTTTATTGCCTTCACTATCTGATAAGCATAGGGCGACACCCCCCCGAAGGCTGGGT
>NW_006290024.1:696973-700878 GCF_000327345.1 Myotis davidii | reverse complement strand
CTGCCGCCCTCTCCTTGCCCTTCTTCCTAACCCACTACTTTGGTTATCTTCTCAAGTGTGGGTAACCTCACCATGCAAACGTGTACCTGAGTTGCTTACCAATGGCTTTTTGATTTAATAGTTGATCATCGTCTTCATTTGTTTGTCGTTTTTCAGGGTGTGACTCATCTTAATTATTCAACAGGGGAAGACAAGAGTATAGATTCTAATAAAGGAATTTGGTAAACGCTGAGGCGGTAAGACGTGGTGGGGATGGACTATACCTGCAGGATGGCTGGAGAGTGACAAGGAGATGAGACTATTGGAGGTATCAAAGATGCTTGGGTATAAACAGAAGGGAGGTGGTCAGTAGCCAAAAGGGTGATGAATACTGTAAAATGTTATTCTACTCATTTGGGAAAAGGTCCAACTTCCTGTAATTTTAACCATGGAAGGAGTCTAAGGAGCCAAATCCGTGGCTCTTCAATTCATCACTGTCTTCCACTCTGGAGCAGCCAGTCTGAGGTGGTACTCCCTGCAGCTCCGAAAGGCACCCAGAATTCTGCTAGGATGGGTGGTGGTGTATGTGACCATCTATACAGTGTGGATTCCCCAATGATTTATCTGCTGGATTACCAGCTGAATTGGGATGTTAGCCTCTAATTCAGGGCAGGCTTTTAAAATGATAACTTGTGGCAAAATCGTAACACCACAAATTACACCCAAGGTTAAACACACCATGGACATGTCCGAGATCCTTTGAGATCCATGAACATCATCTCACTTCCCGGAGAAATTGCCCACCATGCCAGAAGTGCAATGCTCCTGAGACATGCGCAGTGAGATGTGGGTGGGCTGGGGGAGGCGCGGGGCGGGCTGCAGTGAGAACTCGGAAGGTATACCAAAGCTGTATGTTATTTAATAAATCTCTGTAAGGAAAACTGATAGTCAGATCGATCATTTACTTAGCAATTCATTCCTTGATGTACTCAAATCATAATAATGGAAAAAATATATTCTAAGAACATAGGCGTGCACCACATACTACGGGGGTGTGGGGAAGAGAAGGAAAACTGAAGTCTGGGTTCACAGAGAGCTGGGGAGAAACGGAGATAAATGTCATTTACCTGAACAGAGACCCAGGAGCCCTAAGTACCGGGTCCCATCGGTTACTGGCTAATTACATGACATGATATTGGAGAAACGGCCTCAGTTTCCTCACTGGAAAACTGAGGTGTGGCCTTTAGTTCTGTGGTTGTCATAGTGTGTGTGTGGGGGGGTGGGGGTTCGGGGATCATCGGCCGAGCACAGAGGATTTGCACAGAGCAGAGCGGAAAGGCTGCTGAGAGCAGGAAAAGCACTGGGCTCTCTTTATCTTTTTGTCCGTTTCCAAACACAGTGCAATTTCCTTGTCCTGTCTGATTAAGTTGATCTTAAACAGACTGTGATTTAGAGAAAAAAAGAACACTAAGTATTTCTAACAGTTTCAGACCATTTATCTTGATTAAAAAAGAACAGTCTTTATATCCAAACAGGCCTGTCTTATTTAAACTGCAAGAAGAGAAGGGGCCTTCGTTCTAAGTAATGGATGACCAGTATTTTCTATAACCTTTCATAAGATCCGAGGTGAAAGGATACCTTAGAAACACAAGGAGAAATCTAGAAATGGACCTATTTCCGTGTTAAAATGAAACTAAAACCAACCAACCGACAAAAATTCAGAACCCTATAGACCAGTGGTTCTCAACCTTGGCTGCACATTAGAATCACCTGGGAATCTTTTTAAAATCCTCATTTCTGGGCCTCATCCTCCGGAAATTCTGTTTCTTTGTTATGGGGTGGGGCCACAACATTGGTAACAAAGAAACAGAATTTCCGGAGGATGAGGCCCAGAAATCAGGATTTCAAAAAGATTCCCAGGTGATTCTAATGTGCAGCCAAGGTTGAGAACCACTGCTATTGACCCTCAGTTATCATCTCTTTCCTTCTCTTTGCACTTGAAGGCCGTGCTGTACCTGAGTCCCTCCTTGATGTACCTGCAGCCCTCTGTCAGTTCCACCCCATGGGCCTCCAAAACTGCTCTTCCCAGTCACAGCCTCATCTTGTGCCAAATCCAGGAAGCTATTCACGCTGTTCCTAAGAGCAAGGTCTAGATTTTCACAGTTTTCTCTTCCCGGGCCTCTGGTTACTCCTGCCTAACTGTGCCAGGAACTCTGTGAAGCATTTTACATGTGACCTTGTGCACACATCCCTATGAAGTATATGTAACAACTGATTATCCCTTCACAGAGGGAAAGCCTGGGAGAACTTGCCCGAGATCTCAAAGCTGACCTGGACCGTGGCTGCATTCCTCCGACTGCCTCTGGGTCCCTGCTCCTCTTCGCTGTAACCATGACGACAAGAACAGGCGCTGACCTACCTCATCAGTTGATTTCATCTTGATTCTGAAGTTCAAATTTTAAATGAAAAAGGTATCTTAGGCTGTGGCAGGCCAGAACAGCCATGGCATACTCAGCCCCAGGGCGCCCTATGTGCTGCGCCAGCTCAGCCAGGTTCAATGGTCCTGAGAGGGGGCGGTGAAGGATTGAGAAAAGACAGACAAGAGAAGCAAACTGGGTCTGGGTGAGACACTGCTTTTCTGATGGAGAGACAGCACCACGGCCTGTAAGCCATGTCTTTATTTTATAGCCAGATTCCACGAGGCAATGTAAGGGTGTGGTCAAGATGTTTACAACATTCTTGTGGATTTTGATCCTACTCAATTACATGCACCTGAACTCTATCAAGCCCACATCACTCAGGCACGTGGGGTCGTGTTCGGACCATAGGTTCAAGCTTACTACTATAGCTGTTGGCTATAACTGTCCTGGGAGGGCTCTGCCCTCCAAGTTGGGACTTGCATATGGCCACAAAAAAACTGTGCCCTCTCATTAGTCCGAGGCTTGAACCTATCCAAACCCTGTAGCCACTCTCCACATTAGGCAAAACAGAGTGTTTCTGCAAATTCCTTTGTGTCGGGCACCAGGAAAGCTCTGCATATACTCTTCCTTGGATCATCAGCAAAACAGGCCTAGGAGAGCATCAGTATTACCATCATCCCCACTTTACAGTTAAGGAAACGATGGTTGAAGAGGCTGCCGTTATCACAGAGCTCCTGAGTGGCAGGGCCCAAACTCCTCCTCAGTTAGAAGTGACTTTAAAGCCAGTGCCCAGACAGATGCCCTATGGAGCTTCCCCTCCCATCTTCATTGCCTCCCCTAACCTAACCTTCTCCTGCTCCCCTCACTGCAGCTTTACCCAGGAGCACCTCAGCCACCCACATGCATTCAGCACTACAGTGTCGGCCTAAGTCTGCACTTCCAGCTCTTCTAGGTCCAAAACCATTAATCTCTCCCACAATGACAGTCTCCACTTTCATATTCCCATCATTTCAACCAAAGGGAAAAAGTAAAAATAAATAAAATAAAAAAACACCCATAAACATAGTCATCTTTCCACCAAAACATAAAAGTCTTCAGCCTGTACTACCACCATTTGCACTATCAATTGCACATGAAATGTGAGAGTTGTTCTTACCTTAATCTCATCTCCCTCATCTACCTCATCAAGGTGGTCCCAGGGTCTAGTAGCTCCATTCTTACAGTAAATTGTAACAGGCCATCCACTCTATATTCACTGCCATCCATGCCCTCATCTCTCCTTGCCAGGATTCCTTCAATTGCTTCCTGACTGGTCTGTCTCCAACACTACCCTCTGACATTTACAGCTGCAATCTTGCTAAAGCTGAATTGTCTCCCTGTTGCTTAAACTCTAAACTGGCCCGGCTAGTTGCCTTCTCCATCTCCATCTCATCCGTCCCCAGTGGGACAGCAGCTGCGCATTTGTGTGGGGTTGACTCCTCCTCCAGTTCACAAATGGGCAATATT
>NW_006290024.1:685211-696598 GCF_000327345.1 Myotis davidii | reverse complement strand
AAGGCTCTCCATTCCCTCCTCCTTCTCCAAGGCCTCCTTGCCAATACCCTTCTTTCCTTATCCACAACTCTCTCAATGTCAGAATTCCTAAGGTTCTTTTTCTTTCACTTAAGTCACTTTCTGTACTCTGCTGGAGTTTCACAGATTTGTGTATACACACACACACACACACACACACACACACAGAACAAACACAGATATCTGCTACACTTATGTCTCCAGTTTCAACTTCTCTCCCAAACTACCCTGAAATCACCAATTTCTATTGAATAGCTATGCAAATGTCTTCTCTCTGCAGACATCTCAAAATAGATCTCACCAGGTATCTCCTCCCTCCACACAGACCTATAGATCTGCTTTTCTACTTTATAGTCCATCTTGGTTAATGGCACCACATCTTCCCCATGGCACAGGCTCAAAATCTTGTCATCATCTTAGCCTAAATCATTGTCAATTGTCATTGTCTGTTTCCAAACCATCTTTCTTCCATGTCCTTGTTGCATCCACTGCCAACACCCCAGTTCACTGACAAGTTCCACCTCCCTTAAACTCTATCCTATGGCAAGAGTAATCTTTCTAAAATGTAACTCTTACCATACATCTTCCCTTCTCAAAACCTTTAATGGTTTCCATTGATATAACACAAATGCACAATGTAAATATTAAGAGAAGATTGTTTAAGTAGAAGAGTTACTCTGGATAGATTGCCTGTAAGAAAGCAGCTTTGAGTCAGATTTTTCAGGAAGAAATGGGAATAATCTTGGCTAAGCCTAGGGAAGCAGAGATGTTGAAAATAGAATTAACAAGAATTCCTTTCAGATCCCAACACTTCAGAAATTACCGCATCCAAATCAGAAAATGGTATTTGTCAGACTTTCCATATCAGGTGACTAACATTACAGTAATTATTTTTGACACTCTAAGTGTTCCCAGTGAAAACTTGAGAAGCAAAGCAGAAAGAAGAAACATGAAGACTTCTGCTGTCAGCATTTTTATGCTGCTGCAGCATTCTTGCACTGATGATGCAAAGGAAATGGATGTGTGGAAGGTTTTGCTACCAAGAAAGTAATTGAAGAGCTAATTTCCACTGTTGCAGATTCAGAGCATATTTGAGTATTTGTTCCAGGAATACATTTTGAGATTCTGCCAAGCAGAATCAAGATTCCCCAGGATCAAGGTGGTAAAGAACAATTTCAAATATTTTGTAAGTAGGTGAGGTCTGCATCAACCAATCAACAAAAATCCTTGGACTCATTTGTTTCAATTCCTGTATTGCCATGGGACATATAAAAGGTAACAATCTGGTTTTAAAAATATTCATACCCAAATAACATAACACCCATGTTAGCCCATTATCACATCAACACCCAAAGTACTTAATACATAGAGTATAAGTCAGAATAATTTTCCCAAACCATATGATATTTAACAACAGTCTCATTTCATCCACAAGCTACCAAATTCCCAATCTTTCTTAGGGTTGTGGTAACATTTTAATATTAGACAGTCTCAGAGCAAGGGACCAAGGATGCCCAATCCTGCCCACCTTCTTTGCCATGCAGTTCTCATGGAAGGTGTTCTTAAGAAAGATTAACTAAATGAAAACAATATCAATAATAATAATAACAACAACAACAACATCAATAATTTGTCCAACCCAGTAATGCATTATTTAAGGCATCTGGTAGAACCCAGTTTAGTCATTTGCTAAGGAAACCTCAAGACCTAAGAGGGGGTCCCCAATCTCTCCCGCTGAATCCAGCCTCCACATGGGGGAGGAGGAGTGTCACGGTACCTTCAGGGGTTTGTTCCAGAAACACAAGAGGGAATTCTGCCTACGTCCCAATGGGCCTGAATCCCTTCATTACCATCACAGCCCTGAGGACTCAGTCACTGAGAGAAGAAACGTTACCACACAGAGCCAATATAGAGAGAGTGTCAAAAAAATAACACTCATGGGTGCAACTTTTTAATGTGGTTTAACTCTACCCACTAGAGGATAGGTCCAATGATTGGGTGGGGCAGCCAGGGTGTGGGCAGAAGCAGTATGACATGAAAGGTTGTGGCCATCACATCCCTCCCCGCAGCGGGCTGTCTTTGTAAGTGTCTGACCACAAAGATGTTTATCCTGTGGCACCTTCCCGCTATCATTCACTCATCTGATACTTTGAGCCTCATTCCTCCAATGATGGTCTATTTCTCTTTGGCCTGAGAGAGATGGTTTGGTGGACTTCTGCCCACCTTGCTATTTCCAAGCTTCCATTGCTACAGAACACTGACCGGTATCCTAGAGGGTGGGGACTTAAGTCTCTTGTTCATCCCTTTACCACCACTCAGAACAGCATTTTCAGACTTCTAATGGCACCTTTTACAAGGCTAATGGGTTGTGGTATCCTTTTTATTTTCATTATAAAAGAAGTTTATGCTTTTTGAAGGAAGAATCAAACAAAATAGAAATGTGTAAAGTTAAACGTGAAAATTGTCTTACCTCAACATCTGTTCATATAGGCTAGGAGTTACACATTTGTCTCAGTCAGCTCAAGCTGCTGTAACAAAATGCCCAGATTCAAGTCCAGGTGAAGATGTCAGCATGGTCATTTCCTTTGGGGCCTCTCTTCATGGCTTGTAGAGAGCCATCCTCTTGCTATGTCCTCACATGGTAAGGAAAGTGCCAAGTAAGCCTTCTGCTGTAAGGGCATTAATCCTGGTAAAGGGAAGGCATAAATATTAATGAAAAACTCCAAAGAGGTTTTCTCAACACAACGAGAACAGCAAGACTGATCCCAGGCAGTCACGGGATATTTCACTTACAAAGTCCCTTTCAAACAGCTGTGCCTGGGGGGACCCTCCTCCTCCCCTTCTCCTCCCACCTGGCAGGGAGGCTGCCCTTAGCAGCTGGACTTGTGCCTCCAAGATAAAGCCAGAGAATGGGGCCCTGAGGGGAGGTTTGCTGGGGGCTGCAGGCAGTGACCACAGGGGCCTAAGAGAGATGCTTACAGGGAGGGGAGTTTAGGTTAAAGGGGAAGAAAGACACTGATGCTGGGAATGAATTAAACAAAAACTTCCACCTCCAGAATGAAAGCCTCATGTGGCAATTAATTGCCTATTGTCCTGTGGGAGCTCGACTCCAGGAGCTCGATGGTCCTTGCTAGTCCACATGGGGGGCCAGAGGGAAGTCACAGCCTCTATTACTTACATGAGGAAGACTGGATGGCAGCCTCGGTGGGTGAGTTTCCACACTAGGCCAGTGTCTGATAAGGGCTTACCTAGCAGAAGGGAGTGGGAGGGAGCTGTGCTGGGAAAGGCCTGTGCGCAGATCGTGGCCAGGCAGTGTCTGTGAGGCCTATTAGCCACTAGGGACAACAGGGACATGGGAAACACTGGGGTATGAGCAGCTCTGCTCCTTGTGGCCACTGACACCATTCCACTGACTGGGACGGGGAACTGGGCTAGCTCCTCCCTTGACCTACACCTACAAATACCGTGCTGTCTGTCCACACACCTGCCAGCATCTTGCCTCTGAGCAAGCCCCCTCAGGCGCACAGCTAGCAATCCGCCCATCCATTCAAGGAGCCTGTAAGCAAGGAAACACACTGCATTGTATTCCTGGACAAGCCAGGCTGTATCCCTCCTGTGCAGATGGCCCCCTAGACCTGGGTCCCAGAAGGACATGCCAGGTGTGGCAGATGCTCTTGGGGCCCTGCCCAGAGCCCATCTGCAGGCAGTCACCTTTCTGAGTCACCTTGATAGCTTCTTACCGCATGTTCCCACAACATAGGGCTTCTCTGGCTGCAGAAGTGTTCTCAGCCTGTGCAGGGCAGCTACCAGGGCCAGAGCAGCCCTCCACAATCATGGATGGGCGTGAGTAAGATATGTCGCAGATTCCTCATCCAGCAGGTATTGGTGTGCTCTGCACACCTCCCAGAGGTCCCCAGTGTGATGGAGGCCAACTGCCCATTGAATTCACCTGCTTATTAATGAACCTGTATTGGATCCCTCCCTCTCCTGTCCTGTCTCACATCCCCTGACTCTGCTGCTGCTTCCCCAGCTGTCCTCCGAAGTAAACTTCTTGTCCTTGAGTCCTCTTCTCAGGCTCCTTCTGGGGGAACCAAACCTAAGACGCCAAGCCTCAAGGTCTTCTCTCCTGTTTGCAGTTTTATCCTTTCCCAATGTATAAAAGTCAGAGAAGCCTGGATTAATACAGGGAAGGCTTCCACTTCCAGGAGATTTTAGAAACGCTAAGAAAATAAAAATAAAGAGAAGTAAAATTAATGATTAAAAATGCACCTGACTCTAAATGTGACCCATTTAATTTTTGTAGAAGACACATTGATAACAAAGCTTTTCTTCTCAGTTAATTGATGGAGAGCCCAATGCTCACATTACCAGGAAGTCCAGGGCCTCCTCATCCTCCACCAGCAGCCTCATGTATTGTCCCAACCCCCAGGAGAGCAATGGAAGTGGGACTGGTCCTTAGAGGACCCAGGCTGGCTTTCCATGGTTCTGACTGCTGCCACTGACACTGGTTCTTTATGTCTCATTTTGTCCCGTCACTGCCCTGGGGACCAAGTTCTTAACCAAGCTCCATGTCCAGGCTCTGGAGGCCAGATTCCCAGGCAGGGCCTGGGGGCCATGTGTATAGCCACAGGGATTCACCCGGCTGTTTAGAAGAGTCACCAGCATCCGCTCCAAGGAGACTGTGTGCATTTTCCTGAGTCAGGGGACTCTAGCAGCCCTCTGGGTAAGCAGATATGTGCACTATCATCCCCTGGTCCCTGCTACGCATAAGTCAAGGTTTCCAGTTACTGGAAGGACAGACTTCACAATTTCATGGTGTGTGTCCACATGGTGAATTTGGCGTTGGTTTTTCTTTCTCCTTCAGTTTTTTTCTTTCTAAATATCTTAGTGCTATCAATTTTAAAAAGTAAAGAGAAACTACCACAATGTCCACGGGATTATTTAACAAATCTCTGTGGCTGTTTCTCTCTCATAGGCCAGGCACTTGGCAGGCACTAGGAGTGCATGAAAGAGGAGGCTGGGCAACACGCCTCCCTTTACGGACCTTGCATTCCAGTGAGGGAGACGCAGTAACTACTCAGCAATTAACCCCAACGTAAGTCAGCCCTGGTGGGTACGGATCTGGGCATCCTGAAGCAGGATGAGGCATCCAGAGAGGCTTGGGTGGAGGACCTGGGCGGAAGGGGGCTGGTCCTGGGTGGAAGTGGGGAGGGCCTGGGTGGAAGGGGACAGGGCCTGGGCAGAAGGGGGCAGGGCCTTGGTAGAAGAGGGCGGGGTCTGGGTGGAAGGAAGGAGAATCTGAGTGGAAGGGGGGAGCATCTGGGTGGAAGCGGGGAGGGCCTGGTTGGAAGGGGGAGGGCCTGGGTGGAAGGGGGCAGGGCCTGGGTGGAGAGGTGGCTGGGAACCTGTAAATGAGAAGCCATCCGGACCCTCTCCATTACTAAGGAGCTTCTGCATTTTATTTTTTCAGAAAAATTAAACAGTTGGAAAGAAATTTGTCTTGTAGTTTAGACTAAAACCACATTATTTAGCTTTGGGATACAGCATCTAAAGCAGTATCTGCACATTAGAATCACCTGGGAATCTTTTTAAAATCTTGATTTCTGGGCCTCATCCTTTGGATATTCTGTTTCTTTGTTATGAGGTGAGGCCACAACATTAGTAACAAAGAAACAAATTTTCCCGAGGATGAGGCCCAGAAATCAAGCATTTAAACAGATTCCCAGGTGATTCTAATGTGCAGCCACGGTTGAGAACCACTGATCTAAAGTAATCTAAGAGTAGACTGATTTGTCTGTCAGAAGCAGCTTTAAAAATGTTTTTTCATGACTAAATTCGGGTTTTATATTATCATCGTTCCTATTTTTTCATTTTTCCCTCTTCCTCCCTCACCACCGGGCTTCTGCTCCCCAAGCCTGCCTCTAGCACACGGCAACAGGCGGCACAAGAGGACAAAGGGCCGTGGCCACAGTGACCTCTGGGTCACTTCCATTCCTCAGTGTCCCGTGTCATTCTTCCTCATCAAAGCATCGGCCACAGCATGGGAGGGCCTTGAGGGCATTATGCCAAGTGAAGTAAGCCAGACAGAGAAGGATAGATCCTACATGATATGTGGGATCTAAAGAAATCATCGGAAAAGAGATCAGACGTGTGCTTACAACGCCAGTGGGTTTGAGGAGGGAAAATCGGGGAAAGGTAGTAAAAAAGTACAAACTTGCAGTTGTACGATAAGTAAGTCCTAGGGAAGTAATGCACAGCATGATATTCACACTGCTGTGTACTATATAGGAGAGCTGCTAAAAGAGTAAATCTTGAGTTCTCATCACAACAAAACACTTTTTTCCCTTTTATTCTATCTCTATGAGATAGTGGATATTAACTAAACTTCTTGCATTAATCATTTCACAATATACCTAAGACAACCATTATTCTGTACAGCTTAAACTTATACTGTATATCAATTATATCTCAATAAAATTGGAAAAATTATTTAAAATCAATCAGTCAATCATCAGGCTGGGTAGGCAGCCAGGCCTCAGAGGGTAGGCCTGGGAATAGTGTGTTTCCCCACGTGGGGGTGCTGCCTTCTCCAGCCCCAGCACTCTTCTCCTGGAAGCTGGCCATATTTTTGCCAGAAATAAAAACCAAACATTATTCCAGTTTCAATTTGCCATCACAGTTAAGTGAATCAAGCAGTGGGGCTCTTCCCCAGCCACCTGCCACTGCCTCTGGCCGGGGCCTCCCTCCCTTCCCCCAGCCGGCCCCGGCCCCTGGTCGAACTCCCAGATGAACTCCCAGTGAGGGCAGGGGACAATTAGCATATTACGCTTTTATTATATAGGATTCCTCTATCATTTCTAACGCTATGCCCCCTCCAAGGTTAAGTTATATATAAAATACAGTGAAACTGAAGTCAGGGCGGCTATAATAATTTCTTATTATAAATCTACATACAGATTTATAATAGAAATATATATATTTGGTCTTTGTCCCTCCTTCCTGGCACAGGTCTCCTAAACCCTTGTAAATTCATGAATGACAGGAGCAGTAGGAGCATCTTTTGTTCTAATGAGCCTGCTCTGAGGGGCCTGGTCACCAGAAAGACCAAGCCATGATCAGCTTAGACTTTTCAGCCCTGCCCTCTAGAGCAGGAAGAGGGCCTGAAAATGGGGTTAATAATAGAATGTGCCTACGTGTGGCAGCCTTGGTCAGATCCCATTAGCGGGGCTTTGGAGAGCTTCCAAGTCACAGGGGCAGACACTCCTGCATTAGGGGCCCTCCCACACCTCACCCTTTGTTTTTTGTGTTTTTTTAAAAAATATATTTTATTGATTTTTTACAGAGAGAAAGGGAAAGGGATAGAGAGTTACAAACATCAATGAGAGAGAAACATTGATCAGCTGCCTCCTGCACACACTGCACTGGGGATTCACCCACAACCAAGGTACCTGCCCTTAACTGGAATCAAACCTGGGACCCTTCAGTCCGCAGACCAATGCTCTATCCACTGAGCCAAACCGGTTAGGGCACACCTCACCCTTTGAATCTCTCCACCTGACTGTTGTTCCCCTGTATCCTTTATCACATCTTTAATAAGCTGGTAAACGTGTCTTCCTGAGATCTGTGAGCTGCACTAACAAATTAATCCAACCAAGGACCAGTCATGGGAACTCAGAAGTTGTGGGTAACTTGGGGACCTATTGTTGGAAAATAGCATATGAAATAGGGGGCAGTCTAGTGGGACTGCACCCTTCACCTGTGAGGTCTGATGCTGTCTCCAGGCAGTCTCAGAATGGAGTGAAATTGTGGGACACCCAGCTGGTGCCAGAGCATCATTCATGGGGTGCCACCCACATTTGTCACCTAGAAGTGTCAGGGTGAAGTTCTCTGTGTAAGTAGTACCAGAGGGAGAAGTACGTGGGGCAGGAAGACAGGTAATGCTGGGAAGAGTGGCAGGCTGCATCTGAAGTGTTATCCCAATTCTGCCTCCTGATTGCCTCCATCTCTTCATGCAAGTAACTTCCCTCCTATATTTGCTTCAGAAATTGATTCTGGAAAATTCCATGGGGGAAGAGTAGGTGGAAATTATACCCAACTGTATTAACAAAGGTGGCTTTACTCAGATTAACTGAGACTGTTTAAACCCCTGGGAATTCAGCTTCCATTCAGCTGAGATGTTACCTTCTAGCTCCCAGAGGAACCAGCACTGCTGTGGGACGGGGAGGGAGAAGGAAACCTCCCTGAACACCTTCAACAGGACAGAGAGGCAAGATCTCTCCTCCCATAAACACAAACAGGGATCTATTTCACCAAAGGCACGAAAGCCCCAATTTTCTTTTTCTATTGAGATATAATTGACTTACATTATATTGGTTTCAAGTGTGCCACATTATCTATATATATAAAAGGCTAATATGCTGTCTGTCCAGGTAATGACGTCACGTAGCAATGCCCAGCTTCCTCTCCCTAGTGACTAGCCTCCTTGGAGTTTCTTCAGCCCAGGAACATGACTTGCTTTGTAGCCAGGTGGAAACATTTTACACTTTAACCAAATGTCTGTGAAGCATATTCGCATGCCTCATCTCATTTGATCCTTACAGAAGTCCTGGAGTAGGTAGATAGGAGAATCAGTGGAATTCTATTTTCTTTTCATTAGCCGGAAAATGCAGATTTAGAAAGCTTAGAAACTTGACCCAATTAAAAAGAAGTGGGCCTTGAAAATGACTTCAGGTTTTCTCACTGTGCCGAATACGTGCATGTATGATACATATAAAGCTCTCACTGACACCAATCGTACATGTGTGTTTTGATCTGTCATTGTTGATCATGAATTTGGTTGACACTTATATTATAGAGAAAGGGAGAATAGCAATATTAAAATATTTCTTCTAATTAATATTCTTTCAATGTGCATGAATTCATGCACCAGGTCACTAGTGACTCTATATCTGTCAAATAATTAGTCTTTCTCCAGCTAGATTGCCCACATGGTCTGCCAGCAAGTTTATTGAGAGAAGACAAGAACATCCTTTTTACTAAACTGAATTATGAACCACTTAGCAAGGTCCTTGTGGTACTGGGCTCCGGTAAGTTGAATGAGACCCAGTTCCCATCCCTCAGGTAACTCACAATGAAATCTTGGATTTAATAGAAAGACATATGTTAAGTAGAGTATGTTGGTATTAATGGTGAGAAAGAGGATTCTATTCAAGAGCCACACTCAAGGGGCCAAAGAGCCGCATGTGGCTCGCAAGCCTCAGTTTGCTGACCACTGCCTGAGAGGATCCAACCAATGGCTCAAGAAAGAAAACAAAATGGGAAAAGCCTGCAGTAAGTGGACCACCTGCGTGAAAGCCTGCATTCCAGTAGTAGCTCATCTGTTCATTAATTAACCTTGTGTCTCTCTCATCCTGCCTTCACCCACTAACTTTTAGCATCTTGAGTTCAGTGATCACAAGTGCAAAGCAAGACACCTTTGGCAATTTGCACAGGAATCTAAGACTCAATCTGTGCCCCTCCAGGAGCAGCAAAGGAAAATGCCTGGGCCCCTGGGAAGGTTGAAGGAGGGTCCTTACACTCTGCCCAGCTCTAAGGACCAGAAGGAGAGCCAGTGCCCATCTGAGTTGCCCTCCGCTGGAACTGACCGCTTTAAAGTGGGGATCTGACCTTTGTTTTCATGTCCTCACTAGAGTTCTACGTGCCCAGGTTGTCCACTTTAATCTCAAATTACGCAGCCCAGAGGGAGCCCAGAAGCAGAGGCCTCCCTGAGTTGTGGAGTGCAGAGAAGGGAGCCTCACACTAATTCCTTCTGATGAAAGAGAAAGTGATCTGATCCCTGTGGAATAACTGGATGACCCCACAGGAAGAACACACGTAGAGAGAACGTGTTCCAGATTGTAAGGAGCCACTGGTGTCTCAGAGCAATGGTGCCGTCCTCAGCCTTTGAAGTCTGCGTGGAATGTGAGGATCCAAAGAAGGTTCCACGGCCCAGCGAGGCCCGCAGGACTGTGCGCACGGGGCCTGCAGGCATTCCTCCCCGGCTTCCATGCATAAACTCACAAACCTTAGATAGACAGCTGCTGTTCAGCCTCTTAAAACGGTATCTGGAGGGAGACCTGGGGCTCCCCTCGAGCATCCCCCCACCCCCACCCCCAGTAGCCAGTCTGGTGAGAAATGCAATTGAAAGAACAGACGGGGAAAGTCAAATACCTGTCAGGATCGTTCACACTCCGGTGCTGCCAGAAGGTCTATAAAAATGTCACTGTAGCTCAGCTGCCGGGGATTAGATTACCCTGTACATTGACTGTTGGTAATAAAAAAAGCAAATATCATTTTTGCACTGCTATGGCCTTCCTCTGGCCTTCTTCAAACAATAATAGACTAAATATAAAGAGACAGAAGTCATTACTTGCTCTTTAACTAGTGCCAAGGAAAATGAATAATTAAGGAAACATTATTTGAAAGAAATTTACACGGTTGCTTTTAAGTTAGAACCAAATAAGAGCTCTTTAAAAATACACCATTTCCTCTTTACCTTAAGAGAGTGTTCATGCTCAGGCATAATATATTATGGTTGCTACTGTTTAGATATTACCAGGAGAAAATGCTTTTAGTTGCCATTATCCTATCATAGGTCCCAAATCAAACAGAGAGCTGAGATAAAGGCAGGCAGGGAGTGTAGGCGGCGCTGTTTGCAAGCTTCCTTCACATCTAGTGCAGCAGCCAGCGTTTGAGTGTGTCACCCAGAACCTCTGCATGTCCCTGACACGGCTCTCCAGCTCCCCTCAGCCTCCAACTCACTTGTCAGAAGCCTGTGGATGGGTCTGTTCTTTAAAGGCACCAGTAACTGGTATGCACAGGTGACCTTGCTCATGCACAGTCCTCTCTAGCTTTCATCTATCTATCTATCTATCTATCTATCTATCTATCTATCTATCATCTATCATCTATCATCTATCTATCTCCATCTCCCTTTCTTCCCTCAGTGGGTCTCCTTAGGCAGGGAGGATGCCATAGAGCTGGTACTGGACCAATGCAACACCCTTCACAGTCTCTGCCCAGGTGCAGACCTTGACCAGTGAGAGGGGACAGCAGGAAATCCTGGGCCAGGAGAGACTTGCTCTGCCTGGAGCGATGGCAACAGGAATTCTGAGGCTGCAGGCCTGGCCTGTCCATGGCGGCTGTGCCTGAACCAGAAACAGCCTGAAGCCTGTGTCAGTCCAGGCTCCTTAATGCAAGGTTACATCAGAGCAACACCGGGGTCCCTGATGTTGACTCAGTAGATGTATATGTGAGGCCAGGGCATCAGTCCCTTGGAAGAGTCTGACTGGCTGGGCCGAATAGTTGGCCTGTGTCCTCTGTTCTTACAT
>NW_006290024.1:662518-685103 GCF_000327345.1 Myotis davidii | reverse complement strand
GTTGGGCAGGGGGCGGGCAGAGCCCTGCTCCTTTCCTCTTTGTTATGAGCTGACCTATGTTCTCCCAATTCATATGTATGTTGACGCCCCAACCTCCAGTACCTCAGAATGTGACTGTATTTGGAGGTGGGGGTCATTACAGGGGAGGTTAAGTTCAAATGAGGCCATTAGGGCAGGGCCCTCATCCAAATGCTTGGTGTCCTAAGTAGACAAAGACAGCAGGAGTACAAGTGCCCCGAGGGTTTACCACCTGAAGAGCCAGCAAGAAGGCTGTCATCTGCAAGCCCGGGAGAGAGTCCTCAGAGGCGACAGGCCCTGCAGCGCCTAGACCTCAGACTTCACTCTGCAAAGGGCAGTCTTTGCCCCTCCTGGAAAATTCCTGCATTAGTTTCCTGGGGCAGCCAGACCAAGGTGGCTCAGAATTAATGCCTCACAGACTGGATTCTAGGCATCCGAGGCCCAGGTGTGGGCAGAGATGGTTCTTCTGAGGGCTGTGAGGGAGTCTGCTCCGGGCCCTCTCCTGGCTTCTGTGGTTATGAGCAATCTTTGTTGTTCCCAGAACTGTAAGAGCATCGTTTCACCTCTGTCTTCATCGTACACGGCATTCTCCTGTGTGCATGCCTGTCTCTGCATCAAACTTTCTCCTTTATAAGGACACCAGTCATATTGGATCAGGGTTCACCCTAATGATCTCATTTTAATTCGATCATCTGCAAAGACCCTATTTCCAAATAAAGTCACATTCACAGATATTTGGGGTTAGCATCAGTGGTTCTCAACCTGTGGGTCGCAACCCCTTTGGGGGTCGAAACGACCCTTTCACAGAGGTCGCCTAAGTATATCCTGCATATCAGATATTTACATTATGATTCATAACAGTAGCAAAATTATAGTTATGAAGTAGCAACGAAAATAATTTTATGGTTGGGGGTCACCATAGCATGAGAAAATGTATTAAAGGGTCATGGCATTAGGAAGGTTGAGAACCACTGGGTTAAGATGATCTCTTCTTTTTGGAAGATACCGTTCAATCCATAGCGGTACGTAGAGCAGTACACTTCCAGAATGACAATGCCAGGCAGTGATTTATGAGTGAACACAGGTGAATCCAACTCCACCCCCGCCTGCTTCTAGGTCTTCCCAATCTACTCACTGATGTTTTGAGTTGTCCTAGAGAACAAACTTTTCTGGGCCCAGTGAAAAGGGGGGCTTCAGCCTCAGGTGCCCTCTGAGAATCCTGACCACAGTGCACATGCCCAAGAGCGGAGTTCTCCTGGCAGAAGGCATCATTACCAGGTAGGTGCAAGGGCTGCTGCTTCAAGGGCCCCTGGTTGGGTACAGATGCTGGAAGAAGAAAGGAAGGGGGAACTGAAAGAGGTTGGGAGGTGCAGAGATTTCTGGTGTTGATTCAGACCATTGCACTTTTCATCTGTGTATCCGCTGTCCTCTCCACTTGGCATTTGCATCCAGATGAGAGAAAGGTGGTTAAAGGAGCCTCTGATGAAACTCACATGGCCACACTGGGCTTGTGGCAGACAGGAGAGCTGGGCCGCAGATTCTTCTGACACGTACAAGACAGGAAGAGAAGAAGAAAGACTGACTGTCTTTAAAAGCCATGGAGACTTGCTTGCCTTGCTGGAGGTGATTAATTGTAAGTCATTGCAGGGGTTTGGAAATGGTCTGCCGTGAACTACATCCATTTGTGCCTTCACGGAGCTGTCCAGGTGATTAAGGCAGGAGGGAGTGCTTGCATGAAGAGAACCCTTCAAACACTTCCATTCGGCATGGATTTGCTCTTTCAAAGCAAATTCAGCCAGAAATCCAAGTCACTGATGCAAACCTTGTGGTTAATTTGTTCCCAGGGGCAGATTTGGGGCCATTATCCCAGAAGCCTGTACATGAAAATCCCATTACTTGAGATATATTTGTTTAACTCTAAGCTGTACTTTGAGAACCTATCAGTAAATAGGAAGACAGTTGAGAATGTTAGGAAGTATTCGTTTCCTAGAGCTACCATAACAAAGTACCACACGCTGGTAGCTCAGAAGGGAGACTAATGCCTCGCAGTCTGGAGCTAGGACTCCAAGGCCCAGGTGTGGGCAGAGCCGGCTCCTCCAAGAGCTGTGAGGGAGTCCGCTCCGGGCCCTCTCCTGGCTTCTGTGGTTGCGGACAAGCTGTGTTGTTCCCTGGACTGTAAAAGCATCACTCCACTCTCTGTGACGGGAGGTGCTTCAGAATGTGCTTTAAAATCATGTGTAACAACAAGTCCTGTGTGTGTGTGTGTGTGTGTGTGTGCGAGAGAGAGAGAGAGAGAGAGAGAGAGGGGGGAAAACGAGAGAGAGAGAGAGAGAGAGAGAGAGAGAGGTGAAAATACAATCTTGGTGATTTGTGTGAATTGGTGCCTTGTGAAGTGGCAGTCCAGATAATCATCCCACAATTCTGAAATTCCTTGTTTCAGGAGAATCCACTGTTTATGTCACCTCCGAACTTTTGACGTCCACACAGTAAGGCACACAGCACACATTACTACTTTGCTGGGGAAAAAGATAAAATGTCAACAAGGTGATTTATGTAGAAGGCTCCCTGATATCATTTCTCTGCAATCTCACCCTTCTTAACGTTTAGCATCTACAGCTACTGTCCTGCACTTTCCCTGTATTGCTTCACCCAGCACAGCCTAGACCACACCTGGGCCTCCCCCACCTGTTTTGGCAGCCAGGTCTACTCTCCATGATGGAGCTGCTCACACACTGATCCTCCCTGCTTCTGCAGCCTTTCTGTCCCTGCTCCATGAGAGACCCTCTGCCCTGGGAGTGCCCTGAGAGCCCACACCATGCCCGTTGTCTTCTGGAAAGGGCCTGCCCAGCCATCGCTCAGATGAGCCCACTCCTGCTGCACATTAGTGCTGAGATGGGGCAAGGACCAGGCTGTCTTCCCTACAGCTGCTGCGACCCCAGGGCCTGTTCACATTCCCAGGTAACTGCAATTCTGGCAAAACTAGAATCGTAGAGCTGGGGTGTCCCCTTTCTTTTGCACCAGTGATCTCTCTGCCTGGGTACCAGGCCTGTGTTCAGTCTGGCCAGAAGGAGTCTAATGAGCCCAGAGATATTAAAGTTTTGCGTACCTTCTCTGCATCCTGTGACCATGGGAGGACCTAGTGAACAGTCCTTTACTTT
This sequence comes from Myotis davidii, assembly GCF_000327345.1. NCBI lineage: Eukaryota > Metazoa > Chordata > Mammalia > Chiroptera > Vespertilionidae > Myotis > Myotis davidii. The sequence goes on along the minus strand of NW_006290024.1, from coordinate 681,927 downwards.
GCTTCTCTTCTTCCTCCCCAGGCAGAACCCCAGCCCCTTTATACACTCTTACTGACACTGAAACATAAGGGAGAAACTTCCTCAGGGATCATCACCATCATTCAACCAGTCCGGCCTTCATGAGGGGCCGGGTTTGTCCTAGAGACCTGCCTACGAAGGTCAGGACTTGATGGGGAAGATGAGGAAAGAGGCAGCCAGGCGAGATGCCTTGTGCTGCACGCCCTGCAGGAGCAAATGAGCAGCCTCCCTCCTGTCTCCCTCCACACTGGGCCACAGGCATGTCCTCAGGGTGATCAGGTCAATGCAGAGGTTTGCTCTCTGACCCTTAATAAAACCTTGGGGAATCATACATCTGTGGAAGGAATAAAAACATGCGTTATACTTTCAAAACAAAGCAAACATTGCATTTTCCTTCACATAAGGAAAAACTGATATAAAGCAAAGGAAAATAGAAATGGCAGCCTAGCTATTTTAGGTCTTAATTGACTTGTGATCATTGTCTGATAATCCATTCTCTGGCTCCTCTAATTACCACTATTTTAAACAGAAGCACATTAATTCTGTATTAATGTTGATTTTCTAATGAAAAATAGATTAAGACTCGCCTTCCTGATTGCCCTGGACTGACTCCTTTTAGTTGTAACAATCTGCCTACAGGTTCCTACTCAGGGGCCCTGCTTGGTTGCAAGAACCTTTGAGTGCCTCTCGCAGCTTCCTTGTCGCCATAAAAGCCCGTGACGCCCCCAGCACCGCAGCTGCACACCATCAGTCCGGGCTGCTGTGGGTGAATGACGCAGCAGCCTTTCAAAGGGCTGGCTAATCTTCATGCATAAACAACATATGTTACAACAAAGTTAATCCAACATGGAACATCGAGAAATTAAACAGATTTATTCACGGAGGTAGGGGGGTGTGGGGGGGGGAATCACACAGGCAAATCCAAGAAGGCACAGAGAATGCGGCATGCTCAGCAGACAGAGGGAACTCTGCCCGTGCCTTGCCGGGAAGAAATGTCCTCCCTCCCCAAGGTCAGCCAAGTACTCACGATTCAGACCAGCATCCCCATGTGCCACTGAAGATGGCTGATTTGGAAGACTATATTATTTTTTTCAAAAAAAGGAGTTCGCCACCAAACAACTTTGAGAAATTGTGATCTAATCACAGTCAAACAGGTTTGTTTTTCTGTTTGCTTTTTAATTTATTGCAGGACTTCTCAGAGCCTTTAGAATTGCAAGTGTGCACAGTGAATCTCCAGGGGGGCTTATAGCAGCATTTCTCAAAACTATCTCCATCAGCCCAGCCAGTGTGGCTCAGTGGTTGAGCATCAACCTATGAACCAGAAGGTCATGGTTTGATTCCTGGTCAGGGCACATGCCCAGGTTGTGGGCTCGATCCCAGTAGAGGGTGTGCAGGAGGCAGCCAATTAATGATTATCTCTCATCACTGATGTTTCTATCTCTCTCCCCCTCTCTATTCCTCTCTGAAATCAATAAAAATATATATTATTTTTTAAAAAAACCCTTTCTCAGTCTCAGATCTTTTGTAGTTATCAGTACACAATTTAGGAAACAATGATTTAGATCATTAAATATTTTATTGAGGAATTATATTTCCTGAGAAAGTGTATAATGCCCCCAGCCACTCTGAGAAAATTGCAATAAAATATTCGGAGTTATTCAATCTGGAAGACAAACCTCAACTAGACACTTACACTTCTTGGCCCTCCCTTTCCATTACAAGGTGCTTGAATATCACTGCCTGGTTCTTCCGACTGTGGCCCCTGAACCAGAGATGGAGATCACTGGGAGTTTGCCAGAAATGCGGCATCTCAGGGGCCAGCCCAGACCTTCTGAGTCAGGCCCTGCTTTGGACAGCCCCCAGGTGGTCTGTGAGCACTTGCCTGGGGGAGTGCTCCCCACGGCAGCCCTGGCTTACCTGTGCCTCTGATCTCGGAGGGAAGGCACGCCAGGAGCCAGGCCTGGCGTTTTGATGCAGCCCCTTTGACACAGCTGTTTTGAGCCTGGGGTTGATAAATCCTGAAAGACCATCTTTAATGTACAAACAGACATTCTCAGCTCACCTTGGCTCTGAGCCTTAGCCTGTTTTTGAAACTCACAGCATCCCTCAGCCTCAGCCGGTCCTCCCAAGGAGATGGAATGAGGGACAAATACAGATAAGGAGGGAGTCAGTGTATTATGTGTACAAAGCTTGGGTAGAACCTAAGCCTTATAACTTTTTTCCATTTTGGTGTGACGATTTTTATGCAGCAGCTGTGGCCCACAGTCCCCCAAGTGTGCAGAACCAGAATCTCCCACCGCACTGGACGTTATGCGTGTAACCATCACGAAGTATTCTGCAAGCCTGGCAAGTAGAGGAACTCAAGCATGAGGCTAGTGCATTGGTCCTCCTGCAGTGCTTAAAGCATGAGGGCACTGCATGGTGAAGAGGACAGGACTGAGTTTCCGTCGGATTAGGCTGCAAAGCTCTGCTCTAGGATTAAGAGTTCGGGCCGTGGTCATGAAACAGTTTTCATCCATGTGAGCTAACCAGGGAGCAAGCCAGCAGCCTTAATCCCATGAATATTGGTCTCTGATGAGCCTGCTCAGCCAGGCGGAAGGAAGCAGATGGCTTTGGGAGCCAGAGAGCACATATATGGCTAAACAATTAGGGGGGTGAGGGTGTTGCCCTCTTTAAAAAGAAGACCTGTGCTGCATGGTAAAAGCCAAAGTCCAAGTGTTGTCTTGGCCACTCCATCTGGCTGACTAGAACGCGGTGAGAGGGGAGAGAGGAAATGTAAAGCATTGCTGTTTGAAGTGTGACCGTGTAGATTTTCCAAAGGGAGTTTTTCCAGAAGCCTAACTGATTGGCACACTCTCAGTCCTCTGCAGGTCATTGGGTTGAAGCTGCAGCTTTGCCAGGGAGCTGCTTTCTATTAATGATAGACTGGGATCCTCCCTGCAGGGAACTCCTGGGAAGTACTGCGTGAAATGCCGTGCGATGAAAAGACTCCTCGTTTCTCTGGAGGAAGAAAACTCTGGAGGTAAGAGGCGTCAGGTGGTCATCCCATCCCTCCTACCTGAAAGCCCCTGACTTTCCACATCTCCGTGGCTTGACGTTGCCCTCAGAAGCAGAATTTGCTCCGTGAGTGTAACTTCTCTCTAGGAATTCCAGAGACCCAGCCAACTCAGAGGGCAGGATGTGCACAAAACAAAGCAGCATTGTTTTTCAATAAACCAAGGACTAGTACCTTCATAGAAGAGCTTTCTGGAGAGGCGGCCCCTGTGTGTGTTTTCTCCTCTGATCCCGTATTAACACTCTCAGAAGTGAAGGGGACAATCCTTGAGCTCTGTCTTTAATTCCTTTTAGTGCCCCTTCCTTTTAGGGAGCCACCTGAGTCATCGATTACCCAGCCAGCAATTTAGATCACAGTAATTTGTTTAACTCTTGTCTGAGAAGTCTCAGGATACAAACTCTCTGAAATGGTTAGATTACTATCCCTCTCTTAGTTGGGTACAGAATGGCCATGAACTCCACTCACTGGTGCAGACCAAGACATTCACGATTATAAAATAGTGGGACCGGTGCCAGATCCAGGTTTACATATGAGGCTGGTGAAGCACTGAAGTGTGTGCCTGCTCTGGGGTAATCTGGAAAATCTTTTTAAGAGGTGGAAATGCTTTAGATTTAGGTTTAAAAAGAACAATGAGTCACTTAGGAAATCAAAGAGGAAAGGATATCTAGGCCAAGGATAAAGCCTATGGGAAGATAAAAGGAATATTAAAGCTTGGGTGTTTATGGGAGGTGAAGCCCGAGAAGCAGGCAGACCAGTGTTTGTGTGTGTGTGTGTGTGTGTGGCCGGGGTTGGGGGTGGGGGTGGGGGCACTTAAAGTGAAAGGGCCCTGTAAATCAAACTGAGGGGTTTGGATATCATCCTAGGGTCTCTGGAGGACTCACAGCACTTGATATGGCCAGACTCACCTTCCAGGCCCATCACTCCACCAGCAGTTTAGAGATGACACAGAAGGAGTTGAAACTAGAGACAGTGAGACCACTGAGAGAGCCATTGCACTGGTTCAAGAGGCAGTGTAGTGAGTATGGATAGGAGAAAAGATGGAATAAAGAGTGTAAATTCCTGGGACGTTCTTCACTATGTTAAGGATGAAATCAGCCCCTCCCTGGCCCATGCTCACCAGGGAATGGGCTCAGTAAAGTTGAGAAGACTGGATGGGAATGCCAGCCTCAGGAGCAGCAGCTCTAACTCAGGCCCCATCCTGCAGAAATCAACGCCTTATCCCTGCCTCCTTGGGACATCCAGCCATAGTGCTGGTTGTAGTGCGAAGTTCCCTACAATCCAGAAAAATACCAACCACCTGGTCCCTTCTGAACACGACACTATAGCCCACGCCTCCTGCCTCTGCTGGTGGAAGAGGAATGTCTCAGAGCCCCGAGAACCTCTCAGTGCTGGAGATCTCCCCTCCAAGGGCTTAGCATTTAATCCCCTGTCCAGTGCCCATAGAGCCCTCGATGACTGGCCTTTCAGATTAGTGATCCTAACCACCCAAACGAGCGGCTTTGGGGGAACTGTAGAACAGCTGGTGATAGTAAACCTCTGTAAGCGAGTTGAAACATGTGCTGTTCATCAGCAGCAGGTCTTGATGTTTCCCAAAGAGCCGCATTTAACCCTGTTCCCTCCTCCGACCACCACCACCAGCATGGTGATGTGTAGACAAGTGTTCTAGGATCAGTGGAAGATTGTAAAAGGAATAAAAGACACAGTCCCCATCCTAGAAGACTTATCATATGGCTGGGAAAAGCAGAACATTCACATATGTACAAAACAACTTAAAAACACATTTACAGAGAAACATAATCAGAAGCATACGTGGATGAAACCACTTCCTGAATCGAGTCACAAGCATAGGATGTACACTGGGTACAGAACAAAGAAAACCTCCCTTTCAAACTTCGTCATCAATTTGTGTTTATAGTTCACCTTGTGCTGAAGAGGTTTTCAGAGTATATATACATTTATATGAATATGTTTACTGTTATAAAAACAGAAAACTAAAACCAAGGAAAATAAAAGCACAAAAATGCTCAACATAAGTCAACCTGTGTGCTACAGCTATGCTTCAAATCCAGGTCTTCTTTTCCCTGGTGAAATGAAGAAAGGACTTGTGGTGTAGTTCCCTCAATCAGAGTAACAATGAATTCTGACATTTTATTGCTTGAACTTGGGTCTTTGGATGAGGAGCATCATCATTAAAGCAAGGCCCATTAGAAATGAAAATCTCAAGTTGATTCCACATCTACTGAGTTAGCAGCTGCATTTTGAGAACATCCCAGGTTTTTTGTGTGCACACAAAAGGTTGAGAAACACTGTTTAAATGTCACCCTTCACCTGGAATTTCATAGAAGGGATCCTGAGTAATAAAACAGGTGATCAATACACAGGATTTTTACAGCATATGAGGTAAGCAGTGGATTGTCTGTTTCTTACAACAATTTTTGAAATGGCAGATGATCTAATAATACAATTAAAACTAAGGTGGAGTTCTTAAACTGACACCAAACAGTTCATAAAGAATTCATAAATAAAAGTTTGGTAAACTGGGTAGGGAAATGCTGTACTTGCCTTCTCCAAGGTTTACATCAAAATTACAAAACTTCAGAACAACCATAATTGAGAACTGCTTGAAACCTAGCTGAACAGAACTCTCATAACTAAGGATATAAAGAAGAAGACACGTCAAGACCAGTAAAAGAGGGAGAGACACAAAATAGGCTGGTCCCACACCCACTTGTGGTGGTTAAAAACCAGAAGAAATATCTTGGGTGCAGGGATTTCCCCTGAAGAGTGAGGGGTCCTAGCCCCACACTGGGCTCCCAGTCCGGGGTTTCAATGTCTAGAAGAGAAGTCCCATAACTTCTGACTGTGAAAACCAGTGGGGAGTATGGCTGAGTGAGACGGAGGGCTTCTGGACTCAGGCATTTCTCTTAAAGGTCCACATACAGACTCACCTGCTGACAGACTCACTTGTTCTTAGCTCCAGTGAAAGGTGTCAGGGATGTACTGAATTGGGAGGAACTGAATTGTCTGGCTTCAAGGTGAGGGCTGGAGGGACAGCTTTCTCCCAGACAGAAATGCTGGCAGAAACCACTGCTCCTTTGCTGTGTCCTTCCTCTGTAGGCTCAGGTGGATGCCACGTCTGAGTCTCCATCAACTTGGATAATACTGTTTACCCCTCCCAACTCAACTTGCAGGCCCACCCAATCATTTCTAGTGGTTTTCCATACAAATGGCCTCTCTCAGTTCATGCTGAGAACTTTACTAAGATCTCTCAAAGGTTTACAAATCCCAAATCTTGCTCCATGAGGTCAGCTCCTGCAAAGCAGTTTTTCTGCTATAGTCATGACTAGTCTTCACTGCCAATTATTAGACTAAGAGTAAATCACTTCCATTGATGCGCCAATAGCAATTAAGGCTCAACCACAACAGGAGGGCACACAGAACACACATAAGGGACACACCTGGAAGACCCAGCTCAGGTGTCCAGGGAAACTATACAAGGGGGCTCCATAGGACACCTACTACATAAGGCCATTCTACCAAGATCAAGAGATGTACCAAGACTGAGAGATGTAGCACCACATAGAAACAACACAGGGAAGCAGCCAAAATGATGAGACAAAGAAACATGTCCCAAATGAAAGAGCAAGACAAAACTCCAGGAAAAGAACTAAACAAAATGGAGACAAGCAATCTTCTAGATGCAGAGTTCAAAACACTGGTTATAAGAATGTTCCATGATCTCAGTGAGAACTTCAACATAGAGACATGATACATGAAAAAGGAAAATAGAAAATAGAAATAAGAACCAGTCTGAAATGAAGAATACAATAACTGAAATGAAGACTGCATTAGAGGGAATCAATTAGACTAGATGAAGTAGTTAATTAAATCAGTGATTTGGAAGACAAGGTAGAAGAAAACACCTGTCAGAACAGGGGAGAAAAAAAGTATCCAAAAAGTGAGGCTAGTTTAAGGGGCCTCTGTAATAAATCAAGCATACCAACATACATATCACAGGGACACCAGAAGGAGAAGAGAGAGTAAAGAATTGAAAACCTATTTGAAAAAAATAATGATGGAAAACTTCCCTAACCTGATAAGGAAAATAGACATACAAGTTGAGGAAGTGCAGAGAGTCCCAAACAAGATGAACCCAAAGAGGTTCACACCAAAACACATCATAATTAAAATGGCAACGGTTAAAGACAAAGAGAGAATCTTAAAAGCAGCAAGAGAAGAGCAGTTAGTCACCTGCAAGGGGGTTTCCATATGACTATCAGCTGATTTCCCAACAGAAACTTTTCAGATCAGAGGGAGTGGAAGGAAATATTCAAAGTAATGAAAAGTAAGGATCTACAACCAACATTACTCTACCCAGGAAAGCTATCTTTTAGATTCAAATATATATAAAGAGCTTCCCAGACAAAAAAAAAAAAGTTAAAGAAGTTCATCATTACCAAACCAATATTATAAGAAATGTTAAAGGGACTTAGTTAGAAAAAGAAGAAAAAATATAAAAAATTTGAATAATAAAATGGCAGCAACTACATACTTAATAATTACTTTACATTTAAATGGATTAAATGCTCCAAACAAGACATAAGTTGGAAGAATGGGTAAAAAACAAGATACATGCATATGTTGCCTACAAAAGATGCACTTCAGATCAAAAGACAAACACGATTGAAAGTAAAGAAATAAAAGAAAAAAATAAGGTAAGGTTCCAATACACATACCAAACAAAATAGACTTTAAAAAAATGACTGTGACAAGAGAAAAAGGAGCCAACAATTTCACTTCTGGATATTTATCTGAAGAAATCCAAAACATTAATTTGAAAAGACATATGCATTCTTATGTTCATTGCAGCATTATTTAAAATAGCCAAGATATGGAAGAAACCTAATTGTCCATGGATAGACAAATGGATGGAGAAGAGATGGGGCATACACATAATGAAATACGCCATAAAAAATGAAATCTTGCCATTTGTAACAGCATAGATGAACCTACAGGGTGTTATGCTAAGTGAAATATACCATACCATATTATTTCACTTATATGTGGAATCTACAAAACAAAACAGAAAAAAACTTATAGATACAGAGAACAGATGAGAGTTGACAGATGAGAGGGGAGCTGGGGGGATGGGTGAAAAAGGGGAAGGGCAAATTGCCAAGTATAAAACAATCACAGGGGTGTAAAGTATAGCATAGGGTACATAGTCAATAATATTGTAGGAACTATGTATGGTGTCAGATGGGTACTAAACTTATCAGGGAAATCACTTCATAAGTTATATAAATGTCTAATCACTATGTTGTGCACCTGAAACTAATATAATATTGCATGTCAACTGTAATTGAAAAATTAGAAAAAATATTTTTAAAAAGAAAATAATTAAAAATAGGCAAAAGTCATGAACAGACATTTCAACAAAGAGGAGATACAGATGGCAAATAAGCAAAGAAAAGGTGTTCAGCCTCATAAACTTTATTTTATTTTTTAGTATATTGTTATTGATTTCAGAAAGAAAGGGAGAGGGAGAGAGAGATAGAAACATCAATTATGAGAGAGAATCATCATTGATCGGCTGCCTCCTGCATGCCCCCCCTACTGGGGATCGAGCCTGCAACCTGAGCACGGAACTAATCAGGAATTGAACTGTGACTTCCTGGTTCATAAGTTGACACTGGCGAGACCCTCATAAACTATTTAGAGAATGCAAATTAATACAATGATGATATATCACCACTCACTATTAGAACAGCTAAATAAAAAATAGTGATACCACTCAGTGCTGGTGAATATGTGGAGAAATTGAGTACTTCACATATTGCTGGTGGGAATGTAAAATGGTACAACCACTATAGAAAATAATTTAGCAAGTTCTTACCAAAGTCAACATGCATTTCAGTCTCACTCCTGGACGTTTATCCCAGAAAAATAAAAACTTATGTTCATACAAGAACTTGTACAAAAATGTTCACAGCAGCTTTATTCATAGACAAAAAGAGGAAACAACACAAATGTCCTTCATTGGTGAATGGCTACACTCCAGTACCTTTGTACAAAGTAATCCTACTCAGCAATGAAAAGAAACTATTGACAGATGCAACAATTTCCATGGAGCTCAAGGACATCGTGCATGGTGAAAAAAAGCCAGTTTCAGCAAATTACATACTATCTGAATCCATTTATATATCCTTGTCAAAAGGACAAAACTGTAAAGAGGGAGAATAGGTTTGTGGTTTCTAAAAGACAGAGATAGGATGAGGGGTGAGGGTGGTGACTATAAAAGGATAGCAGGAGGTGGAGCGAAAAAAAAAGTGTTATGTCCTGATTATGGTGGTGGTTGGACAAACTATCCACATTATCAAATTTTATAGAACCTCCCCAATGCGAGTGCACACACACACACACATACACACACACACACACACACACACACATGAGTCCATGTAAAAACTCATATTAATTTTCTGGTTTTGATATTATGTTACTGTCATACAAGAGGTCACTTTTGATGGGTCCATGGGACTCTGTAATATTTTTGCAACTTCTGTGAATCTATAGTTATTTCAAAATAAAAAAAAGTTTAAAAACAAAAGCTAAATGAGGCCAAACCCAAGGCCTCTGCTATATTGGTAAACCAGCTTTGCAGAAAACAGACAAACACCCTGATTCATAGCCAATTTCCATGGTGTAATCCTCCCACTAATTAGTAGGAGGCTAATTTCAAGCTACCTGTAGGTTAGCAACTAGCTTGCAAATTTCCTGAATAGATAACAATCAGCTCTCAAAAGCCAGTAGAACCAGCTCCAGCACACCACTGCCCAACAGGGTCACATGAGATTCTCGGACCACCGTCATCAGGCTCACCTGGAGGAACTTACTAAAAAGTTATATTCCTGACCCCCACGCCAGAACTACTGAATCAGGGTCCTGAGAGCTCACCAGGGAATGTGCATGTATAGCAAGTTCTTCAGATTATCTTAATGCTCATTAAAAGTTGAGCACCACTAAGAAATGGTGAGCATAGCTCTCCTGTGATCTGGCTACGGAAGCATCCAGCGGTAGGCAGAGCTGAAACCCAGCTTCTCCTACAAGCAAAGGAAGACTCAGCCCAGAATTTAGCCCGAGTTCTTTTTCACCAACCAGTCCAAGGAGGTCAAAGGCTGACTGGTTTGTGGGCGGTTGAAGCCAAGTTCCTCTCAACAAATGGATATCTTTATAGCTATGTCTCATCATGGCTTCTGATTCGAACAAGGGTTTTACTACATTTTCTAGTCTCCTAAGAAAACACCAGGTTCCAATAAAGTATTATTGATAAGAACATTTCTAAAAACTATCTAACACTTATTTTTAATGCTTGGTCTACTTCAGCGGTTCCCAGATTTGCGTGCACACTGGCTTCATTTGGGGAACTTTAAAGCATACCAAGGCCTGGCTCTCCTGGAGAAGATTCTTGTCCCATGGGCTGGGATGCGGCTGAGGCCTTGGGAGCTGTAAAAACTACCACGTGATTCAAAAGTGCGGGAGAATCGCTGCCGAATCCTAACGGCATTGAATTTGGGTCACTGCTATACTTTCTTGTTTAAAGTGAAAACTGTATTCTTTTTGAATCGGTAATATGTTTCACAAATCAAAACAGATATAAAAATATATAGTGAGAAGTCTTGCTCCTCCCCCTGCTCCATTTATGCCATGACCCCATTTCTGCCCTTCCACGCACACCTGCACACGTACACAGGTATGTCCTCTCAGAATTTTTTTCCTTACAGTGTAACATTTGTATATTTAGAATCTGCCAGCTGTACTCAGTTTAGATGAACCCAGTTTTGTTGGCAACATCCAAAGCATCACAGCTGGGAGCCAGTCGAACATATATCTCCTTCTCTCCATCAGGACTGGTCAAGGTGTAACCTTGGCCACGTCAAGGTCAGAGCTTTTCACAGCCTGTTTGATCTGGTGCCTGTCGGCTTTGACACAATGAACACTGTGTACCATTGTCTTCTGTCTTCTTCGTGGCTGATGCCTGGTCAGGGGATCTTGATGGTGGCACAGAGGTCAGCTTGCGGCCCCTGGGGGCACTCTTCCCAGGCTATCTGGGCTGCCTTCTGAGCCACAGCGTCTTTAGTGTGGGAAGGCGGGTGATGTGCGCATCTTCTATTTTGTGCCTGAGGACTCCTTTCAGCCTTTCTTTCCTTCAGAGCCTTTGCTTTGGCTTTGGCTGTGGGAGGGGCAGGGGCTCCCTTCTTCACTTTCAGTGCCGTCTTTGTGAGAAGGTCCTTATAGAATTTCTTTCTGCAAATTCTATGTACGCAATTATATGCATCTGCAATATATTCATATTTGCATAAGTAAAGTCCAAGGAGAAAAATCAAAGCTATAAATATGCATATATTATATAATATATTGTGTACATCATATATATATATGTCTTTACAGCCTTATATTGTCTCCTTGGAATTTTTTTTCTAGTTAGACAATATGGTTATATTTTTCTCCAGCCATAGCCAGGCAGCAGCATTTCTTGGTCACAGAGATACAAAATAGAGCAGAGAAGCTGAGCCTGGGCTCTGGGAGCAAAGGTCATATTAGTGGTGTGAGTGTGTGTGAGTGAGTGTGTGTAAGGGCCATATGTGTTTGTGTGTATGTGTGTGTGTGTGTAAGGGACATATGTGTTTGTGTGTGTGTGAATGTGTGTGTGTGTGGAGTTTGGTTACTCTAGTTCTTGAATAAACTGATAACATTCAGTTTCTGGGCTTTAAAAATTAGAGGAATTAGGGTCAGGCAGATACTTAGAAATATCTACCATGCCAAGGGGTCCTACCTAAGACAGCCCATTCATTTCATCCACTTCTTCCCAACATCTCCCAGTAACAATTGAAAAAATATCTTGAGTCAAAACCTATTCATCCTGCACCCTAAGCAAGAGTTGATGGGGGCCACCAGTTGGACCAATTGTCACCTAACACATTTTGTGAAGTCTATGTGGTGTTCTTATTTCTCAGCAAGCATTTTCAAAGTTGAGAATTTTCCTATAAAAATACAGGTGTTGGGCTTCAACTTTCCTCAGGGAGCTCACATGCCCTGGTGACAGCAGCCCACTGGGCATGGGTATGGCCGTGCCCTTTACACAAGATCATTTCTGTCACCGCCTGGCTGCCTGTGGGCCTCGGAGCTTCCTCCATCCTCCGGGGGAAGGTTTGCTGCACATTCACCATCCACACTGTAGAGTGAGAGCCAGGGGTCAGCAAGTACCAGGCACCTGACACTTTTCCCAGTTCTGCCTCTTTCCAAAGTCTCGCCCTTGTCAACCTTGACCCCACAGCCTGTTCCAGTTCCTCCATGTGTACAACACCCAAAGGGTCAGATACAGGCGTAGTGGCAAGTCCCAGGGCTGAGCAGCTTTGAAAACTTACTTTGAGGGTGCTGACTCGTGTCACCCGGGCTGATTTAATGCCAGGCCTTGGCATCTAACGACCCTTTGTGATTAATACCAGTCATTTGCTTAAAGTTAACAGCCCCGGAGTGACAGCCACAGATAAATTAACAACATTAGAAAAAACACTAATGCACGCATTTATAGAGTGGCTCGCTGCAGAATACGATAATAATATAGATCGGCTGGGCTCATGATGTGCTATTAATAAATTTTATATGTTGAAGTCATTTTTACCCAGTATTTTTTAATTATCCTAAAGTTGTCCATATTTATCTTGATTAAAAAACAAGCCAACTCTTGGAGACGTTAATGGGTTTTATGTGCTTCGCAGTGAATATTATAAGCAGATGGAGGAAGTGCGTGGGGGTGGGGATGGGCGCTGCACCGCATGGCCACAGCGCAGTTCACTGCAATGAATCCAAGGTGTTGAGGAAGGGGCTGCTGTGGCTCAGAGGGCTGGGTACCTCCTCATGGCTCCGAAGACATGGGCCCTGCCTTCCTCCAGGCTGCTCCTGGCTAGTCGCTCTGTGCAAGCGAGATGACCACAGACGACTATTCTCACTTGGTCTCAATGTGGGAAGGCCATGAATCAAGAGATGGATTTAAATCCTTATTGGACTCTGTTATCTTAGCACAAATATTTAATATTTATGTTATTTTCTCACTTTTGAAGAGCAAATGATGATTTGCTCATTCATTTGAGAAACTAATAATATCACTTAGAACATTAGAGGACTGGGGGGGACCTGGCTCCAACACGTGAGGGGTGAGGACATTGTGAGGGGTGGACTCCAGAGCCTGAGAGGTGGCATCAGGGCTGCGTTTACCACACTCCCCGCCCCTAACCGCCTCACTCCACCACCACTCCCCACCACAGACAACAGGAGGAGGCCGATTAACTTCATGGCAGCCCTTTGGGAGTTACCCTGGTACAAGAGGAGACAATAAAATATACACGTCATGACCAGTGGGGGTGGGCTCACTCTCCCTGCAACACACCTTCCCGCAGCGCGCTCCAGGCTCCGGGCTCAGTCCCAGCACCGCACTGAGTGTGACTTGCTGAATTCTTGCTGGGAGAGCTACCAAGCCCAGGGAACCCCTGTCCCTTGTTTTCTCCTTCACCAATAGGCTCCACGACCTCAGCATAACCCCATCTCATGGCAGGAATTACTAAAAGAGAGAAGGCTCCTCCTGTGTCATGTTTTTGCAGGTTTCAAACGCAGCCTTCCGCGTCTGCCATCACCTGCTCTGCGACTCTGAGATGCAGCGTTGAGGAGTCACTTTCTCCATCTGCAGCCACAGTGTGATGGGCTTTACTTAGGCGCTAAGTCTTAGGGAATGTTTGTGGTGACTGGACTCTCCCAGTCGGGGCACCGCCCATGCAGAGCGATGGCAGCCGTGCTGGGAAGGGCCAGTGACAGCAGGGTTCCCCCTGCCATGGCAGAGGAGGGGGATCTGGGCCAAGGCCACACGGTGCATCAGCAGCAAGCTGGACACACAGGAGCACTCGTCACAGGGCTCCACAGGCGTCCGGCTGTGTGTGAGCAGCGACTCCTAGGGTCAGGGAGCAGTGGGGCCTTCCAGAAAAAGAAATGCAGAGAGAAAGCCAGAAAACTCTCTGCTGGAATGGCTGCCATCTGCAGTGGACGTGGGGCTTGTCTCCGTCCTTCTCAGTAAACCATGTGGGCTGCACAGGACATGGCTGAGCCTCCAGTCACAGGTCACAGGCCCTCCAGCAAACACAGGGGCAGGCACAGGCAGGGGAGACAAGGACGCCAGGCTGCTTAGGAAGGTGGCTGGGCTGAGAGCTCATGTAGAGGTCTTACCTTTTCAAGTGCTAGAGGGCGGGACAAAAATGAGTGTTGGTGGGGGTGACAGAAGGACAGGAGGGTTGGCTTTGAGTTTGTGACAGAATGGGATGGGGCGGGGGGGGGCGTTCCTCTGCCCCATGCCCTTTTCTCAATGTGGCCACCCCAGGGAAGTAGGAGGAGGAACTGCAACTGAGCGGGTATGTGTTGGAGCCAGCAGGTAGGCCATATATCTTTGTGACACCTTTCCCCACCCAACTCAACACTCTGGGCTGAAACACGGATGCATCAGCTCTGCAGAAAATACCCCAGAGGCCCCCCTGACACCAGATGTCAGAACAGAGAAGCAGCCTGAGTCCCAGACCCCAGGGCAGCACTGACTGGGGAAGGTGTACATCAGGAGGGAATGAGCAAGGTGGTGGGAGAGCAGTTAAAAAAAAAGTATAAACCTAAACAAAAGCAAGAGACTTTGGAATTGGACACAATGGTTCCAAGGCCGCCTGTCACTACTTGAGCCAAATGAAGCAGAGAAAGGGTTGAATCATATATGAGCATTTATTCCAATACTGCCGGCAGTATGGGAGAGCAGGCAATCACCCTGGAAATCCTGCTCTGACCTCCCGCGCCAGCTGGCTGATTATATACACACCAGAGGCCCAGTGTTTATATAAATCCAGATACTCTGTAGAGTTCTAATAGTTTTCATCCAGTTTAAGGGGATGGTCTGAAAGTTTATTCGCAGAGATATGTAATTTAAAATAAATCAGAGTCCTTTCAATGGATCTTTCAGAAGATGTAACATCTTTGCAAATGTATCAGAGTAAAACAATGATTGTCTGTTAATGACAAAAAAAAGAAACTTAAAATGGCACTGTTATAGATTTAATTACAGTGTAATCTACATGGAATTCTGTCATTTTTGCAAAACATAACCTTCAAAAATAACAATCAGTTACAAATAAAAATATATCAGAATTGTGTAGACTCTTAGAGATTTTTTATTAATATCTGGAGGATCCATTTTAATAATATGTATATATGAATAGAATATAGTTATTATTATGATTATTATAAAATCATATTAAATTATTTAATCATTCAGAATGACAACCAAAGATATCACACAAAAATTTCAATTCTTATGATTAAGAAGATGGGATTTTAAAAAAACATGTAACTTATTAAAATAACATAACCATTTCAATAATATATAAAACCTTTGCTTTCTAGACAAATACAGGAAAAACTTTTTTTCTCTTTTAACAGACTGGAAAAGAACCAAGCAAATTCTGTATTAATTTACTTTAGATTCATTTTTCTAATTAGATTTATTATTCAGTATACACATGATTTCCTTTTAATATTTCTCTTCATAACCCCTCTATAACTTTCACAAACCTTCTACCCATTCAGAAATAACCATCTTTAGAACAACTCACTTTCCTTTTTCCTTCAAAATGCATCTCCATACCTCATGCCTTTTATTACCAAAACCATACAACATCTTTCCAATTAGTTAGAATTCTTAACTGTTAGAAACAATTTTTAGGTGACAAGTAAGTGATTACTTGTCGGATTAGCAATACATTCAATTTTTAAAAGCTATATTTCAAATAAAATGTAAGATATATTCACTAACACATTTTAATCCATTCTCCAGCTTCTCTGCACTAAGCCCAAAGTAGGCAAACTCAGATCTATTGCTATTTCAGTATCTTGTTATTTCAAAATACCTAGAAATTTAATAATTTTTATTACTTAATTCAGAAAGACTTCAAAGTTTTAAGTTACTTACGTTATCAAAGACGTTGGAAAACCACATTTGGATAAATATAATTATATTGTAAAACTTTATCAAAACCCATCATTTTAGTTATGTCTGGGAGGCGGGGCAGGTTAAAAGATGTATTTCCCATGTTTTTCTTTCTGAGTACAATCCTTATGATGTAACAACATGAAATATTGCCTATAAGAAGAGATCTCATCCCATTTTAAAACAGAAATTAAAGAAACCTCTAAAATAAAAATTAAAAAAAGTACTCTCAAAAGGAGGGACCAGGGCATTAGCCTTAGAATTCTATCTCGCACCAACCTGCATAGCAAATGCCCTTCACAAGGACTCAGTGGCACAAAGCCCAACCAGCAGAGACAGGATTCCCAGTGTTCATGAAACAGTGAAGAGCAAACCAAGTTCCCAAAAGATAAGAAAGCAAGCAAAGCACACATGTGACCAAAGTTACATTACAGGCAGACAAGAACTCTCACTAGGTAAGTATTATGGACAGCCAATGCCTTGAGAGAGAAGCAGGGAGCTACTGGGAAGTCCCTGCAGTCCCTGCCACGGGTTCAGCCTGCCACAAGCAACTGGACCCCCAGCCAAGTGGGATATATCTCATCTTTAAACACATTAAATCAAACAACAAAGAGACACAAAGCAACAATCAACAGAGACACTTAGGTACGATATTTACAGGCGCACACAACCCACAGACAAGAGCTTCACACCATGCTCCTTGTCTGTCCAGCCACAGAAACCTCAGAATGCCCTGCATAGAAAAAAACACCGAAGCAGAGCAATGTCTCTCGACCCAGAGGGAATCAGGCTCGGGGCTCGGAGACCAGGCAAGGACCGCTGCAGTTCTCTTGCCACCTAGAGCTGATCAGGCTAGCCCAGACAAGAGGCACTGAATGCCTCCCATACCCAGTAAATGCTTCCAATGCCTTATAGAGAAGCCTAGATGAGAGGCAACAAATGCTTCTCATTTCATACACAAACACTTGATTCAACTTAGGGGGCAGGACCGGGATTGCTGAAGCTGAGAGTGGACTCCACGGGACAATGCCTGGCATGCTGCAGGAATATAAAAAAATGGTCTCCATTTCAGCCCAGGAACCCCCAGTCCAGGCAGCCAGCGGATCTCGTACTTACCGGGAAAGAATCCCGATCGGGGTCCTGACACAGTTGCCAAGTTTGAAACCAGACACAATGGGTCTGAGGCCACCTTCACTACTGGAGCCAAATGAAGCAGAGACAGGGCTGAATCATGTATGGGCGTTTATTCCAATACTGCCGGCAGCGTGCGAGAGCAGGCGGCCACCCTGGAAATCCTGCTCTGACCCCCTCGCCAGTTGGCTGATTATATACACACGAGGGAGAAGACAGCTACATGCAGCTGCGAGCTGCAAATGTAACAGGGAAAGGGGAGGGTCGGGTCTGCAGTCCGGCCTTCAGGAGCTCAAAGTCTGATAACAAGGTGGCCGACCTCCTCTGATGTTACAAACAGCTCAGCCCATTCCTGGGACCGGAGAATGGTTAGCGTTCCTGATGCAAACTCCCGGAGGGGGTCAGGGTGCGGGCACAGCAACCAAATCAAAGCGTGTCATGTCCTTGGTCTGTTCTCCAAATGTAGTTCTTTTCTGAGTCGGACCCACCGAGGCATCTTATCTTGTTTCATCCTCTGGTTTCCTGAGGTCTGTAAGAAAACTTCTCATCTATAGTTAATAGGCGAATAATTACTAAACAGCTCTGGCTCTATTCTTATTAGTTCCCTTCCCCACTATCAGTTCAAAACATTAAATGAATCAACTTCCACAAAATGACCTGAATGAAGATACACACAGTGAATGTGAGGGAAAGCTGTGAACTCCCAACCCCTGGGCGCATCTATCTGGGGCCAGATTAGGGCTCCAGGGTCCCGCCTTCTCTACTACCAGGAATATTCCTCCCAAAATAGTTTCAATGCTCCACAGGTTTTCTGGTGTTAAAATTACCTTCTCACTTTGTAATTATGTTTTTTATTTCTTGTCTGTTGTCTGAGTACCCCCGACCCCTGCCATCACCCCCATTAGACTAACTTCCGTTGTGGTGTCCTGCTCTGGGGCCTGTGGAGACACTGTGGACCCCCTCAGCATCTGTGCAATCAATGAATGAATGAATGACTGGTGTGGGAACCACACCAGAGTTGCCAGACAGCCAAGGCCATTCATCAGCATCTGTGCAATCAATGAATGAATGAATGACTGGTGTGGGAACCACACCAGAGTTGCCAGACAGCCAAGGCCATTCAGAAGGTGAAAGGCCTTGTTGATAGCATGCCGAACGGCCAAGGCCGCTCTGAACATAGCTGCAAGGCCACAGAGATCTCACGGTACGCTGTGCTCTTCTATAACCCAATAGGAATTATGTAACTATTGGCATGAAGCCTTCTTTGTCTAAGGAGTAATATACTAGTACAGGTCACTGACCAGCCAGTGTGTTGGAGTGTGAAGAAGTGTGCTGGAGTATGCTACACAGAGATGTAAGGCTACAAAGACCCGCCACTGTGCGGGGCAGGGGAGACAGGAGACGCTGCTGAGCCAAAGAGCTCAGATACCTCTACGATGTAAGGCAGTGAGTTTAGAGGCAGAGTGCGGTTGCTCAGATGATGACTGTGGTGGGTACAGAGACTAATGCTATTTTGTGGGAAAGATATGTATTTACCAGCCTATGTACAGCTGCCTGATTGGGACACTGTTATGAAGGACTGTCTTGTCTAATAGCTTTTGGACACTGGCTTCTGCAATAAAGACTCATTCTTATACACCTACAACTTCTCATGGCTTCTCCGTATAAGACCCGGCATCCAAGAGGTCCAGCCCCAGGTAGAGGGGTTTGGACCCAACACATGTAACTAGTGAGCAGAGGATAAAGGAGGCACTTGGACTAAGTTCCCAACAGTTAGTACAATGGGCAGGGTTGGAGAAGGACCTGCCCAGGCGTAGTCAGGGAAAATTCAGAAGAATACGTGGACTCAGAGCAACTGAGAGCAGCAGTGCTGAGCAGGGCTCTTGCTGTCTCTGACACCTGGTCACTCAGGTGCTGCTGCCTGAGCCCCCACCACCTTGACCCCTAGACCTGCTCCATTCCTGACTGCCCTACGCGGAGCCCTCCTGCGCTGGTGAACACAGGGTTCTGGTTCCACTCGCTTGGCTGGAACCACATGGCCCTTCCTGCCAGTGCTGTGCTGGGACCAGCCGGCCCCGGAAACTCCATCTGGGCTGCTAGGTCTGGCGTCATGAGCCAGCCTGGTAAGTGCCC
>NW_006290024.1:660406-662489 GCF_000327345.1 Myotis davidii | reverse complement strand
TCCTGCTTACCATCCAGCCGTGGACAGATACCGGGATGCATCCCACATGTTCACAACCTGCGTGTCCACAGACGCCTGCTCTGCTCCGAGTGCCTTCACTGGAGGTCCTGCTACCCACACACAAGGGGATGGGCAAGTAATGAGTGGGCATCTGGGACCTTACGGGAAGGGAAGAGGAGGGAGGCTGAGCTGCCTCCACCCCACAGAGCCCGTGTGCCAGTCCCAGGTCAGCCCGAAGGAACATGTGTGATAGTGAGCCCAGGCCGTGCGGACAGAGCCAACTACAGTGCTGGACTGTCTCAGAGAAGCAGAGGCCTCTTTGCCTCATGAGCACTGTCACTTGGTGGCACAAATAGGACATGTGCTTTGGGTACCGGGGTCTGAGCTGAGGAAGGGCAGGAGGTGTTGTTTCCAGCGTTAATCTCACCTCGCTCACTTCCATGTTCTTTAACAACCTGCACTGCAGAGATATGGCCACATCCCTGGAGGTGAAAAGTCAGAATGGGATGCAGGCCTCCCAGTCAAATCCAGCCTGCCATCACGGTGCCGCCACCAAAACAGTGGGCGTCCTAATCTTACATCTCCAACCCCTCTCCTCAGCTCAGTGCTAAGTAAGTCAACCAGATCAGAGAGCGCCTGAGGACCAAATGCCACCATTCTCATTGGCAGAGGCCGGCCTGGAGGACCTCTCTTTGAGAGAGGTCAGTGGGCCCACTGGCTAAATTCCAGAACCGGTGGCGGACTGGGCAGGACTCTCCCCTCCCCACCCCGCACACTGGTCTCGGTGCTTGCTCAGACAGGACCAGGCATGAAAACCTCCAGCTCTCTGCAGGTATTCTTCATGTTGTTGTTTTCAAATTTGCTGATCACGTGGTCACTTTTCCTCTCTAGAGGCAAACAGTAAGGACTCAGCAGAAGCCAGTTACTTTATGAGAAATTCCTAGGTTTGGCGTGTTGGGGCAGAAACTTCCTACTCACCTGCCCTCTGACGGCCTCGGGAGCCATTGCATTTATTGGCTGCCTTCCACTGAGCAGAGCCTGGTCTGGATGCCTTTCTCTGCACTTGCTCCGTGACCTTGGACAGCGCAGGCAACACTCTGGGCATTGGTGTCATCACTGACAGTCCAGGGCCACACAGGTTCTTCCCCTTTGAGATGTTCCTGTTCAGGCTGAGAGAAAGAACAGCAGGTGGGGGTTCCCAGTCCTCCCTGCACGATCCCCTGGGGCCTTGGCCCACTGGGCCTCACGCTAAGCAGGAGGAGCACCCAGCCGTCCCTGCGTGTGGGGAGGAGCCAGTCCCACGCCATCAGCAGGATATGAGGACAATGACATGAGATGGGATGCCACGCTTGCTCCTTCTGCCTCCTGGCATTGCCGCCCCAGCTCTGAGCCCAGGCTGCCCTCCGTGCCTCCGGGCACCAGTCTTTCAGTGTCACTACATATTGTGGTCTCCCTTGCACCAAGGGGACCCCTGAGTTTCCAAACAGCCAGATTTTTACTTTGCCATTCAAACCAAGACCCTCCTGGTCTACAAGTTTCCCTTTTAAGAATTGAGGTGATAAGTAACTGGCCACTTAATCTTGTCCTATTGCTGGTCCAACATACAATGCCCACATGACAGCCATTAACAATGTTGTGTAACACGATGTTTAAACAAAAATGCCCCAGTCTCTATCGTGAATGAATTAATGTGCTATGTGTGCATTCTGGCACCCTCATCCTCACATTGGGGTCCATTCGCTTCTGAGCAGTGAGTGTACATTTACAATTTGCAAATGATTTATAGCTGAAACTGCATATAGACTTGGTCTTACAAACTGCAGAAAGCGAAACTCAACCAAATATTATTCTTTAGTCAACCTATGAAGACTATCACCTGTGTTAGACTGACTTTAAAATGCAAGGATTTATCAGAATCTGGGAAATGTGGTTAGAAAAAAAAGCATATATCTATTAAATGGGAACATGAGTTTCAAACAATTGAAAAATAACTACATCCTCTGAAATGGCTAACTAAACATTTTTAGGAAATGGATTTTTTTCAGGACATGAATGGGGAAGTATCCCCACTCTTTGACAAGGT
>NW_006290024.1:658312-660362 GCF_000327345.1 Myotis davidii | reverse complement strand
TTGGAGAATAGTTAACTACTTTCACCACTGCCCTTTCCACCCAGCGGCAGGGGCCTTGCCATCTAAACCACTTTTCAGCCGGGTGTGGAGGACTCACACTCCCTCCGGCAGTGGACATAACAAGTCCTGGGCTATTGAAAGTGGCAGGGGTGGGCAGCTGGCCGTGTGGGGCAATCTGAATGGATAGACACAGCCTGCAGGCCTCAGCTGGCCTCCTGCGGTGGATAATGCACAGTAGATGCTTAGGCATCTGTTGAAGGGAGATCCTCACCCCAACGCAACAAGGTTAACAGCATCCTGGCCCCTCAACAGGAACATGTGCCATGTGCCTGGGGCTTGTGAAGATGGTCTTCGAGAGATGGCTCACATGCTCCAGGCTCCAGGCACTGCCTGAAGATGCTGTGCTCCAGTGTAGATGCTGAGCCCGCCCCTCCAGCCATGACAACCCCTGGTCCAAGAGAGGCATCCTGGTCCAAGCTCCCCCAATTTCCTTGAGGCTAAGTGCTGTTTCCCTTGTCCTGCCCACTTCTGACACAGCACCGGCTTCTTCCAGCATCCCAGGGCAGCCTGGCTCCTTCTGGAGTATGTTTCTAATCTATTTTTAAAGCTTAATCTTCACACTGTGTTTTCCTTAGGTCTTCCCTTTTGTTTCTCAATTTGAAAGTTTTTTAAAAAAAAGTGAACATTTGATCTTTCTTTCTCTTTACATCCCCATCATAGCAACTCTAGTTCTATTCAATGTGATGTTGGTGCACATGACTGATTAAAGGATACGTCACTTACAAGACAATGAGGGAGAGAAATGCAGAAACATCAAGATCTTAGGAGTATCTCAGCACATCCAGACTCTTTTGATGTCATGTGTTTCAAATATATTTTACCAATTTATCACTTAGTCTGTGTGTATGGTGGCAAATTTTTGTCATTTCTTTTTTATTCACAGAAGTTTTCTTTTATACAGTATTTTTTAAGAGGGTAAAGTGCTTAATATTTTTGGAGTCAGGTCTGCTTTTTTTTTAGTTTCCTATTATATGCTTAAGATGACTTTCCTTTCCCAATTTTAGAAAATTCGCTGTGGTAGAGAATGTTTAAATTCACCATTTAAATAGAAAAATAGCCATTTCTCTGTCATTTAGTCCTTAGAGTTAATCTCTCACTTCAGAAACTAAAAATATTAGTCTCACTTTCCCAGCTTTTCTTAGCTAGAGTGGTCATGTGACCCAGACCTGGCCAATGAGACAACATAGAGACTATTCTGCAGACTATTCTGGGAAAGATTTCCCTTTATAGAAAGAAAGAGAGGAAGAAAGAAAAAAAGAAAGAGAGGGAGGGAGGGGGAGAGGGAGAAGGAAGGAAGGAAGGAAGGAAGGAAGGAAGGAAGGAAGGAAGAAGGAAGGGGAACAGGTCTGGGGGAACAGGTGTTTAGAGCTGTGGAAGTGGCCATACTGCTTCCAGGAGAGGATATGACTAGACACAACAGTCAACATGAGGACACCAAGGCCAAAGGACAGAGAGCCTGATTACGTGATTGGGCTCCTGAATCAACTTATGCTTCCCTTACTCCAGAATTCTTCTAAATTGACATACTTAACAGCCTTCTTTGTTAAGCCACTGTGAGTCAGGTATCTTGTGACTTGCAGATCAAAACAACCTAACTGATACTCCCACTCATTTCTACTCTGTATGTGTATGCATGTGCATGTGTGTGTATGTGTTTTATTTACCCATGTCCATTTAGGATTTGTTTTGTTTTCTGTTGTGAATTTTACCTTGTCCTGATGAACTTATTACTTTTCCCGTGAACATTTATTTCATGATTAATAATTTACTTAATGTTTTAAAATGCCACCTTTGCCTGGCCAATGAGGCTCTGTGATTAAGCATTGACCCATGAACTAGGAGGTCACAGTTCGATTCCCGGTCAGGACACAAGCCCAGATTGGAGGCTCGATACCCAGTGTGGGGCATGCAGGAGGCAGCCAATCAATGATTCCCTCTCATCATTGATGTTTTTCTCTCTCTCTCCCTCTCCCTTCCCCTCTGAAATCAA
>NW_006290024.1:654967-658302 GCF_000327345.1 Myotis davidii | reverse complement strand
GATGGCGTGCGGGTGTGATGACCATTTGCATATTAGCTCTTTATTATATAGGACTAGTGGCCTGGGGCCCGAAATTCATGCACTCGAGGGTGGGGGTGGTCCCCCAGCCTGGCCTGTGCCCTCTCACAGTGCTGAAGCCCTGCAATCCATTGCCCCAAAGAGGTACGCCCCACCCACCCATCCTGGGCTACCTTGATGGATTGCCCCAAAGAGGTAGGCCAGAGCCGGGGGTCCCACCTCTGTTCTGGGCAGGACTGTGGGACCCCCAGGCCTGGCTGCATGGAGCGGCCGCCGGGCTCTGCCTCTGTGGCACTTGGGGCCATGGGACCCCCAGGCCTGGCTGTAGGGAGCAGCCGTCGGGCCCTGCCTCTGTGGCACTTGGGGCCATAGGACCCGGACCTGGCCAATGAGAAAACATAGAGACTATTCTGCAGACTATTCTGGGAAAGATTTCCCTTTATAGAAAGAAAGAGAGGACCCCCAGGCCTGGCTTCATGGAGCGGCCGTCGGGCCCTTCCTCTGTGGCACTTGGAGCCGTGGGACCCCCAGGCTGGGCCCCGCCTCCGCACCACATATGCAGCATCAAGTCCTCACTCACCCACAGGTGCCCGCTGCACACAGCTTCCTGGTGATGGATTGTGGGATTGTGATGGTGTGAGGGCGTGACGACCACCTAGGCTATTATTAGTATAGATAACCTTCCAGATGCTTGTGCACATATCATTGACAAGTTCTCTTGCAGAGAATGCCTTCCTGTTGCCTTCATATGAAAAAAGAACCTACTTGAATCACAATAAGGAAGGAAAAAGTAGAAGATGAGGTTAAAATGAGTCAGGTATCTTGTGACTTGCAGATCAAAACAACCTAACTGATACTCCCACTCATTTCTACTCTGTATGTGTATGCATGTGCATGTGTGTGTATGTGTTTTATTTACCCATGTCCATTTAGGATTTGTTTTGTTTTCTGTTGTGAATTTTACCTTGTCCTGATGAACTTATTACTTTTCCCGTGAACATTTATTTCATGATTAATAATTTACTTAATGTTTTAAAATGCCACCTTTGCCTGGCCAATGAGGCTCTGTGATTAAGCATTGACCCATGAACTAGGAGGTCACAGTTCGATTCCCGGTCAGGACACAAGCCCAGATTGGAGGCTCGATACCCAGTGTGGGGCATGCAGGAGGCAGCCAATCAATGATTCCCTCTCATCATTGATGTTTTTCTCTCTCTCTCCCTCTCCCTTCCCCTCTGAAATCAATAAAAAATTATGTCTTTAAAAAAGAATAAGATGGTATTTTTTTAGCATTTCCTAGTTCAGATAGGCACATATTTACTCTTAAATTTAGCACTTAAAAAAATTCCCCACTGGTAACCTATTGTCCACTTCCTTGCTTTTCCTTCCTATATTCACTTGGGTAAGTCTAGAATTTCAGGCCCATTCTATATAATAAAAGGCTAACATGCAAATCGACCAAACGGTGGACAGACGCTCAATGCAGGGTGTGCCCCCTGGTGGTCAGTGCGCTCTCACAGGGGGAGCACCACTCAGCCAGAAGCCCTAAGCTGGGCTCACAGCTGGCAAGTGCAGCAATGGTAGCAAGAGCCTCTCCCGCCTCAGTGGCAGTGCTAAGGACCCCTCAGGGGATGTCAGACTGAGGCTCCTGGATTGCAAGAGGGTGCAGGCTGGGCTAAGGGACCCCCCAAGTGCACAGATTTCATGCAACAGGCCTCTAGTGGAGAAATAACCTAATCCAGGAGGCCCAAAAGGAGAGCCTCTCTGTTTTAGTTTGGGAACCTGAGACTGAGCAAGTTTTTAAACAATTGAAGAGAGGCCTGTAAAAGGACTCAACTTTGGGATTGCTCTACAGCAGCGGTTCTCAACCTGTGGGTCGCAACCCCTTTGGTGGTTGAACGACCCTTTCACAGGGGCAATGAAAATACATCCTGCATATCAGATATTTACATTATGATTCACAACAGTAGCAACATTACAGTTATGAAGTAGCAACGAAAATGATTTTATGGTTGGGGGTCACCACAACATGAGGAACTGTATGTATTAAAGGATCGCGGCACTGGAAGGTTGAGAACCACTGTAAGGCCAAGTAAGCCTTTGGAGAGATGTGGGCTTTTCCTGTGAGCACCCAGGGGAGTCAGTGGAGCGTCTTGAGCTAAGGAATGGCATGACCTGACTTCCATTTTTAAATGATCGTTCTGGCTACCGAGATTAAAATGGACGAGAGACTATTGTAATAATCCAGGCAAGAAATGAAGATGCTGGCAGCGGGTGGTGACAGTAGATAGGGTAGCAGCAGAGTTTCTGGACCTGTTTTGGGGGGAAAGACAACAGAATGCCCTAGTGAGTTTGTTATCATGTGTGAGAGTGAGATAAGCTTGACTCTGAGGTTTGGGATCTGAACAATGGAAAGAATGGGCCTGCCATGGCAGAGGTAAGGAAGGCTTTTTAGAGCAGGTGTAGAGAAGGGGTGCTGGGAGTTTAGACATGATGAACCTAAGATGCTTATTAAATGTTGAAGGGCAGAAGCTGACCTGGCAGTTATGTATATTAGCCTGGAGTTTGGGAGAAAAACCTGGGAAGAAAGAAGATATACATCAACAACTAGAGCAGTGGTTCCCAGCCTTTTGCTGGCCATGCCCCACCTAAGCATCTCTAAAATCCTCATGCCTCCCCCCCACCCCCGTGATGTATAATTCTTATTACCAAAACAGTGAACTCCTATTCACGTGGAGGAAGCCTAAAAAGCCATTAACTTGATCTAAACAAGCTTCCAAATAACATGAGGGACACCCCCACCCCAAAAAAAATGCATAAATGCCATGCACCAGCCTTGTGAATTATTAGAATTAAATGTTGTTTTTACATGAAACATCTTCTTTAAGAAAAAGTTTTGACATTTTTATTTAGCTTGGAACCAGATTAAACAACTTATCAAACTTTATGTTTATTTGTTAGAAATGTTTACCGCCTGCACTCATTCTTTTCCATCAAGATTTTCCACCATCTCAAGGCTTTATTTTCTTCTTCTCTCAGATGGATGCCATTTATTTTAAACCAGGGGCCTGGGGCACGAAATTCGTGCCCTCAGGGGGGGGGGGGGTCCCTCCCCCAGCCTGGCCTGTGCCCTCTCACAGTGCTGAAGCCCTGCAATCCATTGCCCCAAAGAGGTACGCCCCACCCACCCATCCTGGGCTACCTTGATGGATTGCCCCAAAGAGGTAGGCCAGAGCCGGGGGTCCCACCTCTGTTCTGGGCAGGACTGTGGGACCCCCAGGCCTGGCTGCATGGAGCGGCCGCCGGGCTCTGCCTCT
>NW_006290024.1:649392-653906 GCF_000327345.1 Myotis davidii | reverse complement strand
GTTTGCTGGTCAGCCCCGGCAAAGTGATATAAAAAAATAGCAAATGAAGTTTTAAAACATACAATGGAGAACTGAAATGCATAAATATGTCACAATATATATTTATAGACTGTATATGAGGCCCCTAGAACCATAAGAAATGCAAAAAAAAATCACTGTTAATAACTCATTCTCAAATTGCCCCTCTTAAAAATCAAATTGCCCCCCTGAGGGGCGTGTGCCCCATGTTGGGAACCCCTGAACTAGAGGGTATTTAGGACCATATGCCTAGGTAGACTCTGACAGCATTTTTATCGAATTCTTAATTTCTGTTTCTGCATATGTGAATAGGAATAGAGGATTAGAGGAATAGAGGATTGTTGTTTCAAGACACTGGGTCTCTAAGGAAAGGAACATTGCCATTGGCCTTGGTCCCATGCACTGCCCACTTCAGAGTCAGCTGACGCTCCCTCAGACCCGCAGCTGAAGCGCAGGCTTGTGAACACAGCTCCTGTCCCATCTGCCAGGCATCCTGACATGGTTCTATTACTGAGGACAGGTTCGCCTCTTCCCACTCCTTCCTGGTCCTCTCTCTGGTGCTGAAGAGGATCCAGGTGCTTAGCAGCACACCCAGCATGCACTGCGCGGGAGCCTTGCCCGCCTGGCGCACCGTCACCCACCACGGCAGGTCCTCCAGTTCTCCTGCCCTGCTAGCTTTTCTTCCCTGGAAGTTATTCCTTTAAGGGTAAACCGGTATAGTAAACAGATACCTCCCCAGGCTCACAGTGTGGTGTGAGATAAATATCTCCTCACCTTGGTTTCAGTGGGAATATTATTCACGATGAGGTCAAGACTGAGGTGGCCGGCAGGAACACCGGCTGTTCCGCTCCCTCAGGCCCCAGCTGCCTGGCCCCATCTTCTGGCATTGGGGTGTTTATCATGCTGAGTTTTAATCTCTCTGTCTTCGAAAATACTTCAATGGGAAGCCGAGAGAGATCCATAAACATCAGCTCGTAAGATGTCATTTTGTGCCATTTCAACCACAAAATAAAGTTTGCATGTAGTTCATGTTAACGTTGGGGGTTTCTAAACCCTCATCACCAAGGCCAGCATGCGAAAGTCAGAGAAATTCCAAACAGCTGAGGGTAAGTTTCCCCTCTCAGGCCTCTAACATTTTATAAACTATCTCACTCATCTCTCCACCTGCACATAACAGCCAGTTTGTTCATTCCCAGGACTTAACTAGCTATGGGAGAAAGTTTGTGTAGTTTCACAACCAGGTATACATTGCACAGCCAGTGAGAGGAGTTGTTCCTAATCTCTAAACACACACATAGTGATTTCATGTAGGTAACATAAAATTAGAGTATGCAAATAGTTAAAGAGATTTGGTCTGATCCCCATTATTCCTGTCCCCTCTGGACCCTCAGTTTGGTAATTGACACTTATTGGGTTTAATGTTCTCCACATGTAAGATGTCTACAGCACTCACCCCTCTTTAGTCCTTCCGAGCTAAGAGAAAGCAGAATAATTCTTCAGTCACCCCTTCCTGGGCTGTGGCTGCTAGAAGGAAAAGGGGAAATAAGTCAGTATTCCACTTGATGGTCCAAGACACAGCTCACATAGCACACTTTTCTCTGCGGGATGCAAACAAGTCCAATAAATAAAGGACTGATGGGTGAGCAGTTTGTGACTGGAGTTCACACTCCATCGGACTTGCCGAGGTGTTTGGGAAGTGTGTGTGTGTGGCCAGTGGACTGTGTGGAGCAGGTAGGACCACAGTTGAGACATATGGTAAGAAAGCCAAGCGAAAGCAGGGGCAGGCAGCACCCCAGGTTGGGGAGGGGTGAACTCAGAGCACAGGCTAAATTTGTCTTCCTTTGAGTTGCCAGAGTTTTACTTCGTTTGAAACTCTCCTCTTACTTTCCTGACAATGCTTTCCCCTCACGAACTTCAAAATCCGTCCTGGGAGTCCATAAGGAGGCCTTGCGCACAGTATCCTCCTTCGGTGGGTGCTGAATTGAACAGGCTTAACCTGTGATGCTCTAGGTGAGCACACACACATACACACGCACACATGTGGTCAGATTTCACCCAGTGGCACCCGAGGCCCAGGAACAAGAGCGGGTTTGAAGTGGGTTTGGTGAGGCAGCGTGGGGGTCGGTGAGAGACCCGGGCTATTGGGCGTTACCAGAGCATCATTGGAAAAGCTGATTTAGGCAGAGAAAGGGAGAGAAGAGTGCAAGGAGATGATTTCAGGGGATGAAGGAGAAAGTGACAGCACCAGAGGGTAACGGGGAAAAACAATTCAACAGGGGGAAGGACAAGGAAGATGCTGAAGATAAGGAGATGGTCAGCAAAAGCCAAGCTCAGAGCTGATGACCACAGAGGCCTTCAGAGTCCTGAGTCACAATGAGATCCCCGTGGAAAGGACCACACAGGGAGAACAGGAAGGACAGCCCTGCAGCGTGGCCCCACCGCGGTGATGCAGAGCTCAGAGGGGCAGGAACCCCGCGGTCAGCACAGCATCCTGTGGGCAGAGGTGACTGGGGACATGGCAGGAGGCAGGAGAGGAAGGCGGCAGCATTCATCTCAGCTGTTAGCTTCCATGTGTAAATGTTGAACTGAATTCTCAGTGAGACCCACAAGATATCATTAGAAATCCTAAACCCCTCAGCACATGCTTTTTCAATCTTTCTTTAAATTAGTGAATATATCATACAAAAGGGAATTGATTTATTGGATTTCATTGAGGGAAAAAAGAATTTGTTAAATCTTACCTATATAAGTAAAAGTACGTACCTGTCAAAAGTGGTAACACAGAGTCGTGGTGACAATTACAATCCAAGAAAAAACGCCATGAGGCGCAGATTAATGGCCCAGCATCACCGCAAGGGACTTGGAAAAACAGCTACTTTCTAAGTTGGCCATTTTCACAAGAACCTGCAGAACAAAAGGCCTGGATTCCCATGGAAGTGGCACCTGGTGACTAAGGGCTTGGGAACCCTGGGGCCCATTTCTGCCTGGAGTCCGGACACGCGGTTTCCACTCTTTGCCAGAGCTGAGAGTGGGAGTGTTTCTCTTTAGCAGCAGCCTTTCGCCAGAGGCAAGAAGCCTTTGACTGTGTGGGCCTCACTTGTGTGTGTTTTTTGGCCACTGATCTATGCTGAGAATCTTTCTTCACAGCTAGATGTTTGTACTGGTTTTTGTTTGGGAGTATTTGTCCCAGGAGCTGTCCCTGCTGGGAGGGCTGGGACAGTCTGCCCTGGGAAATCAAACTTCCTCTCCAGCCAAGCAAGTCTCATGGGCTGGGACCTGCAGAGGGGACACCGTTTTCACCTGGACTCTGGTGGGACAGTCGGGACACTGAGGCTCAAAGATGCAGAGACAGCAGCCAGAGCAGCCATATCAGTTAACCCACAAAACCAAGTGAGGTGTCCCCATTCAGAGGAGGATGTGTGGATGAAACACAGAGAAGCCAGCCCATCTCTGCTGCACCCCCACTTTCACCTGCCTCCCCAGCAGCTGAAGCCATCTCACACTGTTTCAACGCCCCTCTTCTCTATCCATCTCAGGGTCTCTCTATGGCTTCACTCTTCCCTCCTTGCACCGCCCTTTCCCTGCTAGTCACTGAGAAACAAAAGCCAGAGGTCCTGGCCAATGTTCTGAATACATTTTCTCCCCTCAACATAATCTCACTCATCTCTGTCTCTAAATATGCCCAGGGCTTCTATCTCCTAGCCGTGGTGGGTAAACCATGGCTCACAAGCCACATGCATCTCTTTGGCCCCTTGAGTGTGTCTCTTCCACAGAATACCACGTGCGGGCATGCACGTACAGTGAGATTGAAACTTCATGGCCCATGCGCAGAAGTCGGCTCTTCCAGGATGGGTGTGGAAGCTCTGTGTTCCTCCCCATCCTCGACTTAGACACCCCTTCCGCCACATGCATCTCTTTAGCCCCTTGAGTGTGTCTCTTCCACAGAATACCACGTGCGGGCATGCACGTACAGTGAGATTGAAACTTCATGGCCCATGAGCAGAAGTCGGCTCTTCCTGGATGGGTGTGGAAGCTCTGTGTTCCTCCCCATACTCGACTTAGACACCCCTTCCATTTGGCTGCTCCCCGTTGTATCCTGAGTTCTGTGAGATGATCTAGCAAATGATCCAACCTGAGGAAGTGGTTGTGAGAAGCCCTAATTTAAGCTGGTTCAGCAAAAGTAAAAGTGATCCCCTAACACTTGGGACCGGCATCTGGAGTGAGGGCAGTCTGTGGAGCTAAACCCTATACCTACGAAGCTGATGCTAACTAGGTAGTTAGTGTCAGGATCAAACTGGACTGTAGGACATCCAATCGGTGTCCAGAGGATCGGAGAACGGGTTGTTGGTGTGGCAGTCCCCCACGCATTGGTGTCAGGAGTGTTGTGGAGAAAACAACTCCGAGGGCCTCCACTGCCTGCTCTTCTCTGACCCTCGCTGCCCCAGCTGCACCGCCTCAATGATGGCCCTTTCTCTGGGGCCTTGACCTCAGCCTTT
>NW_006290024.1:648476-648747 GCF_000327345.1 Myotis davidii | reverse complement strand
CACTGTGGCAGCCAACCAGCCTGATCTGGCCCCAATTGGCATGCCACCCAGCCCCTCCGGCCAGGCCAGCACCCATCAGCCCCTAACACCCTGATCGAGGGCATGGTCAGCTGGCCAATTGCCTGTGGCCCCTCCCCTCAACCAGCCTGGCCCAATGGACCCCCATCAGGGCAGGCTGGCCTGACCCCACCCATGCACGAATTTATGCATCGGGCCTCTAGTAAGCAATAAATTTTCTCAAACCTTACTTTTACTTAATTTCCCAGTGGTG
>NW_006290024.1:629804-648387 GCF_000327345.1 Myotis davidii | reverse complement strand
TGGTTCTTCTCTGTCTCTCTTGCAGGATCATGTTCGTCTCTCCAACCAATAAATGCTGGAGATCTTCAGAACTGGTCTCAGATCTTCTTTTTCTCACCCTGCACTCTCCCTCCAGACTATCAGCTACGCCTGTGGCTTCAATTAGTTATCACCCATAAGTACATGACTGACACACTTAAGTTACAGTGTTAGTGGGTGACTACCGTGCATTTGGACCTCGCCCCTGAGCTCCAGTCCTCTTTTACATATACCTTCCTCATGAACGTCTCAAAATTCCCTCAGACCCAACATAAGCAAAAGTGAATTCATTGGTAGATCAGTCCTCATGTTGGTGGGAAAGCAATGGCACCTTCCATTCAAGATAAATTAAGAAGCATTTTTTATTATAATAAAGGGACTATTTACCAAGGTGCAGGCAAAGTAAAAGGAAACCAACAAGGACAGTGAGCAAAGGGAGTAAATATTCTGCCCTCACTCTCCTCCTGGCCTGTGACCTCCTGATCACCTGGCAAAACTCAACCAGAAGCTGTGGGACCTGTGGAGATGAGGAGTCCACAGCTCCGGGGGCTCAAATTATGGAGGGAATGGAGCAGAGCTGGAGGGACACATGGATAATACTCAGCACGATGACCCTCCCACCAAAAGCAGTTCTCTCCCAGCATTCCCTACTCAAGGAGCAATGCCGCCATCCACCC
Organism: Myotis davidii; assembly: GCF_000327345.1. NCBI lineage: Eukaryota > Metazoa > Chordata > Mammalia > Chiroptera > Vespertilionidae > Myotis > Myotis davidii. Next base: position 647,692 of record NW_006290024.1, on the reverse strand, counting down.
ATCAATCCTCTGGAAACTTAGAGTATTCTCAACACTCCCTCCCCCTGACCTCCACGTCTAAGCCATCACATGCCCCGTAGGACTGCTCAGAACAATCTGGCCTCAACTATTTTAAAACACACATACATCCCTTTCAGAGCACTCATTACAGTGAATGCTACATTTCTGGTAGGATTGCCTTACTGGCATCATTCCCCCTCCAACTTGTCAACGCCATGCAGCAGAGACCCTGATTAATTTCACTCACCATCATCTCTCCTGTCCCTTGCCCAGTCCCTGGCATGGAGAAGGTACTGAACACTATTTGATGAATGAAAACGTGTTAGAGCTGGCGGGGACATATCAATCACATGCTCACATCCTATTGTCCTGGGAAAGGGCTGGAACTCAGAGGTGGAGAGCAACTTGTCCAAGTATTCAAAGTAAGTTAAGAAAAAAGAGACAGTTTACCATGAACTTTCCAAGGGTTAGGTCCAAGTATAGCAGCAATGACTGTCATTGCACAAACTCAGACATGCAGGAAATACTCATTTTTTTTAAGTCCAATAAAATCTAACTTTAGCTCTACTGCCACTGAGCTGGAGGAAAATTCAGGCAGTTGGGGATCTTCACCCTTGCTCAGATTGCAACAGAATCAAGACGTTTGTGCAGTACCCGGCAATGGTGAGAAGGGCTCCTAGTCTCCAGTGCACCGCAGCCTTGCTGAAACTCTCATTTTTCTGGTCTACAGTGATTTGTTGAACTTTGGAGGCTCTCTACTTCTATGCCACCTATGGGTGAAGGGTAGGGATTGGTGCCTGGGCTGGAAGCCTCAGAACCTAGGGCCCAGCTCCACAAGCTTCCTGAGAAGAGCTCCCCGACTTCTCATCGTCTCTTGACACTTTAGGAGGAGGTCTGTGACTTTGTGCTCTTACCCAACCCTTGTTTCTGTCCTCTGTTTTTATTGTAGGTAACAAACTGGTCATCTCTGTTCCTCCCACTCTCCTTTTCTCCTGGTATCTTGTGGAAGGGATTTCTTAGTGGAATTTCATCAATGAGCTCAAAATTCAGTAAAAGAGAAGCTGGGAAGGGAAGTGGCTTACAGGCAACTTTTGCTATAATTGAGATCCTTTTCCAAAACAAAGAGTTACAGAAGAGCTGTTTCCTTTAACAGAATAGATATGGGGGGGGGGGCATAGAAAAAACAAAAATACCTGCATTTTTCAATATGTATACTGCTACACTATTATTATCTCATTAAACTTGTGATTCAATGATTACAGACTCCAATTTTTAAATGAAAACCTGAAATTAAGCAGTCTTCGATTATCCAAGGTAACCCAGCTGGTATGTGGCCAAAAGATTCAAGTTTAACATGTGATTAACCTCAATCCTATGTCCTTTTTTCTGTGCCTGCTTTGGGGGAAATGAAAAGGAAAAGAATACCCAGGTAAGGCACACTATTATCATAGGCCGGTGGCCTGGGCCAGCCAGCCCACGGTGAGATGGAACACCGGGTTCTCACCGGAGCAGACGGTCTGCTGTAGAGAAAAAACAGTAGGAAGAAGTTTGAGCATCAGAAAACAACAACCACCCTGAATTATCAAATAAGGAGATTTACAAAGAAAGGTGCCATTGGACTTACTGCTGTGGGTCTGGACTTCCCACCCATGGCCATGCAACTTGCTCCAAAAGGCAGGGCGTTGTGCAGCAGCACCTTGGAGCTGGGATTTCTTTAATGGATTCCAAATGAAATCCTTGTCCTCGTCATGGGACAATCTCTTGTTCTAATGCCAGAGCCTTGCTGTTTGATGGAGGAAATATTGTCAAATATGGTTCTCATTCCGTATTCATCAGAAAACACATGGGATACAAAGACTTCCTGGACACACACACACACACACACACACACAATAATCTGATGATGACATTTGGAATTGATCTCATACACATTACTTGCTATGAAAGTCCGGTCTGTGCTTGTTGCCTACAAAGGTCAAATGCACCCTCTTGTGGTAAAATGACACATTTTGTCTCCACATTATTTCTGTAGCAGAGTTCACAAAATGATAGTTTGAAGAATAATGAGTATTTGAGAAGAAACAATGAAACTTACAATAAATTTTTAAAATAAATATAGGTCAATAGGTCAATGATATCGCCCGCGAGGTATGGCTCAGTGAATGAGCTTTGCTCTATGAACCAGGAGGTCACGGTTCAATTCCTGGTCAGGGCACATGCCCAGGTTGTGGGCTGATCCCCAGTGCAGGAGGCAGCCGATCAATGATTCTCTCTCATCATTGTTGTTTCTCTCTCTCTCTCTCTCCCTCTCCTTTCCTCTTTAAAATAAAAAAAAAGTTTAAAAATACTAATATTAAATACCAATGATGATATTGATCTCATAGTCCCATAGTCTCTAATTCTCAAGTGGAAAAACTGAGGCTTAGAAGCCTTACATAATGTGTCCAAAGTAGCCCAACAAAGGAACGGGAAAGTGAAGCAAAGATTGGCTGTTTTTCCGCCCTGTTATAGCAGACAGACCACAAGAACATGGATTCCAATGACTATGAGCATAAGGCTGGAGGATCCTGACCCTGACAAAGGTTAATGCCATCACAGAGAGGGGTGAACTGCCATAGCGCAGGGAACAGCCTGCTTCCCAGGATGGAAGGACCTCTCTTTCCAGTGAATACTCGCTGCTCATGAGTCAATCATGTATGGAGCCAACCCATCCTGGTGTTTGAGGGCCTGATGCCTGTGAGGCTGTCCTTGGAGCTAGACATACTGTGCTGACCGAGACAACATGCCCCTGATTCAGGAAGCTTACGTTTTCTATGGTGAATTAGATTTTGTCTGTGCAATAAATCTCCACACACTGAGAGGTTTGAAATCACACCCATTTAGAGCAACCAGTTTTCTAAGTCAAAAGTCTGGACATAAAGTGCTTGGGTCCCTGTTTAAGGCCAAAATCAAGGTGTCAGCCATGCTGAGCTTTTATGCGGAGGGAAGGATCCATGTCCTCTAAGTTCCTTCAGGTTGTTGCATAATTTAGCTCCTGTGGTTGTAGGACTGAGGCCCCCAGCCCCTTGCTTGTTGTCTGCTGGGACCTCTCTCAACTCCTTATCATTTCCCGCATTCCTTCTTGCACAGCTGCCCTCCATCTTCCAACCAGCAATAGCACCTCCTGTCTTTGCCATGCTTCCAAGCCCACTGCCTTCCCCTCTGCCCCAGCCAGAGAACTCCCTCTGCTTTTAAAGGGCCAGTGTGATTTGATTGGGCTCACCTGGATCATCTTCATTTTGCTACGTAACAGAACACTCATGGGAACGAGACCTCATCATAGTCCCTTGGAGCTGGAGATACAGTGATGACCGAGACCACATGACCCCTGAATCAGGAAACTTATGTGGCATATTCGTTTTCTGTGTATGCAACAAATCTCCACACACTTAAAGGTTTAAAACCACACCCATTTAGAGCATCCAGTTTCCACCCACAAAGGGGAGAGGATCGTACAAGGTGAGAGTCATTCTTAGAAATCTGCCTCCCACATTGAGCAAAAGACTAATGAAGACAAAGGAGTAATTCTTGGTTATGAAATCCAAGGAGGGAAATAAACAGGGTATTCTAACAGGGAGACCTGAATCCCAAGGACAAGCTAGTCACATGACAAACGGCCAGCCCAGAGCACAGTTCTCTAAATGCCAGCTGGGACACATGTGGGCATCGGAGGGGAGAGAGAGCTGCCAGAGAGAGCGCTGTGAGGTAAGGTCAGAGAGATGAGTCCAGCAAGATAGTGTGGGCTTTGCAGGCCTCGGTGATGAGTTTGAGAGTTTTAATGTGTTTAAAAGCCTTTGAAGCCTTTTTAGCTTTTATACTAAAGAATAGTATGATCCAATTTGTATTTTAAAAAGGCATCTTTAGATGCTGAATAGGGAGGGGGTTTGCAGGGAGGAGGAGTGGAAGCAGAGGGAGCAGGGAGGGGCCCTTGGTGGGTCGAGGAAAGAAGCTGGTGGGCAGTGTGTGGTGGGCCACATGTGGTGGGTGGTGCGTGGTGGGCAGTGGGTGGTGGAGGCAGCAGTGGGAGAGTTACGAGCACTCGTCAAAGATCCATGTGAGAGCTATGATTGACTGGACTTCCTGATGGACTTAAATTCTTTGATACATATTTTCGCTTAAAATTGGGACTTAGCATGTCTTAATAAAACCATGTGATGTCCTCTGCAGTAAACATGTTTCTGCACATGAAAACAAGGTGACCCACTGCACCCCCGCAGGAGTGAGAAGAGGTGTCAGTGACTGGGCAACGAAGTTGAAGGACAGCTGAGAACTCCCCTGGTGGGAGCACTGAACGTGGCACACCATCTGGCAGCCAGGGCACCAGGGCAGGTGTGGTGGACGCTGAGGCACAGAATGATGGCATTCCCCATGCCACGCAGCCCACAGGGACCACAGTCTCTGAGCTGACAGTGGACATTGGAGGCATAAATCCCCCATACCTTTGGTCTGTTTCTGATGATTTGAAAAACATTTGCACAAATGCTTACAGAACCTACGCAAAAATCCCAATCATGGTCAACACAGGCTTACTGTAAGCATGAAGCCGAAATGAGGAATCAACGCAAATTTCTTTATTCAAAACAGACTCAACACAATTAGCAGAAGAAAAAGTTTTAAAGAAATTTGTATTCTCAAAGACATTTAGATGTCACCCCGTTAAAAACTAAGCAAGGGAACTGTACACTGGAACAAGATCCAGTCTTGCCCTTCATTACATAAAATACTATGTGTACATATAAACTATGTTAAACCTCTCACACACACACAATTACACAGACCTGAAACATAAAACACACACACATCACACATCAAATACACACATCACACACCATTACACACACACACATCACACACACACATCACACATCAAGCACACACATCACACACCATTACACACACACTTATCACACACACAACATTACATACATACATCACACACCATTACACACACACATCACACACACACACAACACTGCAGCCTAGAGCATCAGGGAAATGCAGGACATTGTCTGTCCTACTGTCCCCATCTCACAGGTCAGCCCACCTGTGCCCCCTCCCTTTTGTCAGTGGGGCATTGCAATGGCTGTTTCGCTACATTCTCTGTTTGTTCTAGTTTCCTAACTCTTCCTGGGTCCACTTCAGATGTTTATACTTGAATAGGAGCTTTTTTGTGTTCTCAAGTTTTTAAATATATTGCCATATTGTTGTACATAGTAATCTCTGATACTTCTTTTAATCTCTTCCATATTTGCATCTCCTTTCTTGTTGCTAACATGGTACAACGTTGCTTTCTCTCTTTCTACTTAATCAGAGTCAGCAGGGAAATATCTACAACAATCATCATTTCAGATGCCAACTTTTGGTTTCATTTATCTTTTCAGCTCTTCCTTTGTTTTCTAGTGAATAAACATAAGCTTTAATCTTTATTAATACACACCTCCTGCTTTCATTTGGTTTTTGTAAAAATAATTTCTGAGATTGTACTTTGTTCATTTATTTTTGGCATTTTTTTTCAAATGTAAAGTTATCATGTGCGGCTCTACAATTTTCTATAAACTTTACTTGCATCTGATAGGCTTTGGTAATGAAATATTTTCTTCACTATTAAATTTGAGACTTTTTAAAAATATGATTTCCCATTTGGTTAAGAGGTTAATTATGAGACTGCTCATCAATTTATTTTAAAAAAATCCCTTTTGGTCCACTTTTGATTGTTGAGCCCTAGTTTTATTGGACTATGAAGAAAGAATGTGGTCTGGAAACTTCCTACTTTGGGTAAAATATTAAAGTTTTCTTTTAGTCAAGTACGTCATAGAAATTTTGTTTGTTCCACAGACATTTTTTTTTAAAGTTTTCAGTGGTTAAAGCATCAGCCTGAGCACTGAAAAGATCATGGGTTCAATTCCTGGTCAAGGGTATGTACCTGAGTTGCAGGTTTGATGCCTGGCCCAGGTCGGGGGGTGTGTGGGAGGCAACCAATCATTGTGTCTCTCTCACATCAATGTTTCTCTTCCTCTCTCTCTCTCTCTGTCTCTCTTCTCACCCTCTCTCCCTTCCTTCCACTCTATCAAAAATCAATGGGGAAATATCCTCAGGTGAGGATTAACTACAACAATAACAAAAAGGATTCTGTTTTCTCCTCAAGGCTGTCATGTTCTCCCTCTATCTGTGATGTGTGTGTGTGTGTGTGTGTGTGCGCGTGCGCGCGACAAGTAACCAAATTTCAATTGTATATTATTGTGTGTGTGTGTGTGTGTGCGCACGCGCTCGCGTGCAACAAGTAACCAAATTTCAATTGTATATTACTTTATAGATTGTGTTATTCAAATGTCATATATACCTGCTTAATTTTTCACTTGCCAAATTTTAAATTTTCCCATTATAATTGCATTTTTTTGGTAAATCTCCCTTTATATTTTTAGGAGTTCTTCAGCCATTACAATATTTAACAAATATTGCTAACATCAATTTTTTTCTCCATCTAGACAAAAGCGAAGCCAGACTCATCCCACATGGAGTCATTCACTGCACATGAATTAAACGTTTAAAAAGAAAATCAAAACCACTAGGAGAAAGTCATGAGGATATAACTCTAGAGCCATTTCAAGGAAGGCTGCAGAAATCAAAGTCCACACAGACATGTTTGCCTCCATAAAATGTTAACCTTTCACAGAACAAAAAGTACCACACACAAAGGTGGCAGGCAATGGAAGACAGGTGTCATGGCAAAGGCTCCTGGGAAAAGCCCATTGGGGGCCTGGGCCACTCTGTGTGTCCCATGGTGCAACCTGGTTTTCTCTCTGTGGTCGCTGAACTGCCTCGCACTAGTTGAAGCCTTGAGGCCTTGCATATGTAGCAGCCTGTGCCTCTTGATCAGCAGGCGTGTAAACGTAGAGAGCTGCGCCGTTTTCGACATTTAAACAGGGGTTGGCCTTTGCCAGGATCATTTCAAGGAACCAGCGGGTTACCTGTGCCTGGGACTCCAGCCCTTGAATGCCTCATGAAGTGAAGAGAATCAACTGCCACTTACAATTAGGAAACCCCACGATGTGAGGGTGCGGGGCCTCTGCTCAGAGGAGACAGAACAGCCTTCACATACTGGGCTTCTGCTCATGACTTTCATCCTGAAGAGGGAAAACATCCATTGCTTGAGCTCTGAAGGCTCAGAAACACATGGGAACCCCGCTGCTGCTGGCCAGGTGAGAGGGGGTGCCCTAGGGCCCCGGTGAGTTAGGGATGCTCTCCTCTCTGTCCCCTGAGTTAGGAATGCTCTCTCCTCTGCCCCTCTGGGACAGAAAGGGGAAGAGGCATTGAAGCCACAGACTTTGCTCTAGGACAGCCGTGGGCAAACTACGGCCCATGGGCCAGATCCAGCCCGTTTGAAATGAATAAAACTAAAAAAAAAAAAAAAAAAACCGTACCCTTTTATGTAATGATGTCTACTTTGAATTTATATTAGTTCACACAAACACTCCATCCATGCTTTTGTTCCAGCCCTCCGGTCCAGTTTAAGAACCCATTGTGGCCCTCAAGTCAAAAAGTTTGCCCACCCCTGCTCTAGGACCTGGGGATCCCTCACAGGACAGCAGGAGGTGGAACTAACAGTGCCTCTCCAGTCCACTCCCAGACAAGCGCTCACCATCCCCCAGATCAAAAGAGCACCTGGAAATCAGAGGAAAAGACAGCGTGGTAGGAAACTGTGGGCCAGAGGAGAGGACATCCAAGCTAAAAGTCTCAACCTCGCCAGTGTTAGGAACAAACCACAGTCTGCCATTTCCCCCTCAATGCTGGAAGAAATAAATGAGCCCAGTGCCCAGTGCTGGAGAGAATGAGAGTCAACGGCACGCTCACACATTGCGGCACGAACACAACTTACCACAGGGTCTTTGCAAAATGTTCTGACAATATTTTGTTAAAAATGTGGATGTTGGTCCCCACAATCTCACCTTGGGAAATATAAACAAAAGCACCATGAGGTTAGAAGAACAATGTCACTAAATGTGGCAGCATCACAGTGGTCGGCAAACTGTGGCTTTGCAAACTGCGGCTCTCGAGCCACATGCGGCTCTTTGGCCCCTTGAGTGTGGCTCTTCCACAAAATACCAACTTCTGCACAGGGGCCACGAAGTTTTGATCTCACTGTACGTGCGCACCCGCACGTGGTTATTTGTGGAGGAGCTGCGCTCGGGGGAGGGGGGGCCGGGAGCTGCATGTGGCTTGCGAGCCGCTGTTTGCCCACCATGGTTCTAGAACATCCTGCAAGTCATCTGAGTGCCATTAGTTTGGAGAAAGCTTAGGTTGAGCCTCTCAGTTCCACTGAGAATATTCAGGCATGAGAAAGAGGGAGTCAGACCCATGTCTACTGGCCCACATGGTCTTCCAAAAATAGCACTTTAATAATACTAGTCGGAGAGAAAAAATGCTCAATCAAATACAAAAGAGAAAAAAAGCAAATATATAACATTTAGAAAAAGAGAGGAGATATAACAATTCATAGGAAGAAGAACCAATGAATGAGACTAGTATACACACATTGTGCACAAATGTATGCAATATTAGATACGCATATGCATGTTTTGAAAAGCTGATTTCTATATAAGTATAAACTACACAGATTCATGCTTTTCAGTGGTGGAAAACCTGACTGGACAAATATACATGCACGTTATCTTTTTAAAAGTTATTCAGTACTACCCTCAAAATGTGCTGAATCAGATGAAATATGGCAGAATTTTAACAGTTGGGAAAACAGCTATATCCCTGCTAAGGAAGCTGCTGTGTGTCGCTGGGGGACCCCACTCTAAAGCCACATGGGGACTTGATACAGAAATGTGGTGCAAAGCACACAATATGAGAACTAGCTCACCTTCCCGGATATTGGTGCACAAAATTATGAACACTTTATAACTACAAAATTTGATTAAGTAACATGAAATCAAAATATGCATAAACAGCCCTAGCCGGTTGGCTTAGCGGATCAAACATCAGCCTGTGGACTACAGGGTCCCGGGCTTGATTCCAGTCATGGGCACATGCCTGGGTTGTGGGCTCGATCCCCAGTGTGGAGCATGCAGGAGGCAGCCAATCAGATTCTCTCTCATCATTGATTTTTCTAGCTCTCTCTCCCTCTCCCTTCCTCTCTGAAATCAATAAACATATATATATATTTTTTAAAAAAATGCATAAACATACCATAACTTTGTGCACGAAGGTAATTCCATGAGTATTCCAGTTCTTAAATAACTGGGTAAAGTCAATGCCCTGCTAATTAAAATCCAATACTTCTGTTCTGTTTTGTTGGTTTGTCTGTTTCTGCAAGGGGAGGGTGAGGGAGAGAGCTTCAACAAAATTCTGAAGGTCACCAGAAGAATAAATATGCAGGTGGAAGAGCCTTTAAAAGAATAATCCTGGGGGGAACTTCACCAGAAATTAAAGTGTACCAAAAATAGTTAGAACCAATGTGCTGTGGGCAGAATGAATAGGCAGGTGGGTAAAGAACAGACAACTCCAAATACTCTGAATGGCAGAAGACACACAAATTTAGTAAGTGACACACATAAGCTTTCAGTGATTTACAAAGAACAGACTTCCAGGAATGCTGTATTAAAGCTTGGCTAGCTGCTTGAGGAAAAAAATCAAAGAATGCAAAGGAAAATAAGGGATTATTGCTCTTTTGTTGTCTATCCCATCGGGAAGGATACAAATACTCTGATCCAAAAACATTCTCTCTGTTGGTGATGAAGGGAACCAAAGTTTTGCCACCCTGAAGCTGCCTTTTCGGATATTGATTTTAAGCTGTTTATTAAGAAACACAAGACTCAGAACGAACCTTTTACTAGCCCCCAACTTTAATATTTGATTATTGATTTTAGAGAGGAAGAGAGAGGGGGAGATAGAAACATCAATGATGAGAATCATTGATTGGATGCCTCCTGCACACCCCCTGCTGGAGATCAAGCTCACAACCAGGGCATGTGTCCCTACCCAGAATTGAACCATGACCTCCTGGTTCATAGGTTGATGCTCAACCACTGAGCCATACTGGCGGGACACTGGCCTCCAATTTGAATTAAGTGGGAACTAGGAGGGCTTCGGGAAGAGTCCTGAGTGTCTAGTGAGGACTTCCCGCCATGTGTGGTCTGCTCATCCTCAACTCCCTGAAACTGGCTCATTCTAATTCACGCCCCTTCTCCCTTGTCCACACTGTTGGACATATGCCCAATGGTGCCTCGCTGTCTTTGGAATTTTCATGCCATGTGAAGTCCCCATGTGCATGTGTTAATCTGTCTCTGTTAATTTATTAGCTCAGCTAGAAAAACTTAGAAGATAAAAAGAAAAGTATGGGTTATTTTTAGCTTCCACAGGGGTATTAAAAAAGGACAAACTTTTCTGCTGTGGCCTTCACCATGTGTTTCAATGTTTAAAAACCAACACAGCCCTGGACGGGTGGTTGAGCTGGTTGGAGCATCATCTCCACACAAAAGTTTGCCAGTTCGATTCCTGGTCAGGGCACCTACCTAGGTTGTGGGTTCGATCTCTAGTTGGGGTGCATATAGGAGGCAACAGATCAGTTTCTCACACTGATGTTTCTCTCTCTCTCTCCCTCCCTCTCTAAAAATCAATAAAAACATCCTCAGTGAAGACTCGAAACAAAAACGCCGGACTGACCCAGCAATTTTCCTTCTTCATTTATTAAGGAATAGGTACGTGTGTGCAACCTGTCAAGATGTTTAAAATCTAGAAAAACAGATTTCCTACTGAAAACAAACTCATAAAATAAACCCAACAAGAGTGAGAAATAAACTAAAAAAACTCACCAGAGGGAGAAAACAGGAACAGCTCATCCCAGAGAACCAGTTGGCGAGGCGATCACGGAGCGGCCACTGCAGAAATGGGGCAGTTTGAGATGACTTTACGGCTCAGTTCAATACAACCTGAAGGAACAGTCACGCCTCTGAATATTCTAACAATCCAGCCCAGAGAAGAGAACACGAACGCCTGTGAATTGCACGGAGACAGGCAACTCCACAGGGCAGCCCACGTGGACTTCTACCTCCACCCAAGTAAGGCTCCCTCTGGCCTGCAATGCCCCACCCCCTCCAGGGCAGCTTCCTGCCCTCCCTGAGCTCTGCCTTGGAGAACCAGCCCTCTGCTGCCCGGATGGGAAGGCTTCAGAGTCCATCCCTTCCCTGGAGCAGGGTAGAGGCAGATGCCTTTGGTGTCTTGCCCTGTGGCTTCAGAAAGATGTTCTCTGTCTTAGGAATTACCTTGCGGTTGCCAGTTTACCAAGTAGTCTTCTTTTTTCCAGGAATATTTCCAAACTACTTTAGTAATGTCAAGATTTTGTTATGGTCGTTTCTTCTAAACTATTAATGTAGTCATTATTATTTTATTTCTAAGACTAAATCATCCCTGGGTTTCTGGACAAAACAAAAATAAAACCCCACATCTTCAAGGTGTTAGTGTGGGTAGTGCGACATTAATACAGGAAGGGAGCCACAGGAACCAGACATTAAGCCTAAGAAGCCAGGGCACTGAATGCGACAATAAGCCTGTCTGCTTCACTAGGAGTTACAGCTTCACACCCCCCAGGGCATCCTCCACTCTCAGGAACCTAATCCCCCAAGGCAGGCAGGTCATCACCTGGGGAACAAAGATGAGTAGAGAAATTCCTCTGCTGGGTGCATGCCCAGTCCCAGTCAGGATGGCGCTGGGGGCGGTGCTTCTACTATGAGCCCTGTCTGTCTACCCTGGAAAAGGATCAGATTGGACAGGGGATACAGAATCCCAGAAGATATAGGAAATGAACTGGCTAGGACTGGGCCCCTCAGAAGCCTGGGAAAGATGGGAAAGGTGACTGGGTAGTTTGAAAGGGTGCCTGGTCCTTCCCAAGCCCGAGATAATATAATCCCAGCTTAACAAAGAGTCTTCATCTCCATAATGTATGCTCACTCCCAGTGTTCTCCCTCCACGGCAGCCAGGGGCCTGGACAGCCACCGAGGCCCCAGCGGGAACTGACTACCCACCCACCAGCCGAGCCGGGAATGGGGACGGACGTGGGCTAAACCCACAGCACAGGCTCTCTGGACTCCAGCCCTGTGTCTGGGCTTGAGACAGACAAGGTGCGCCTTTTCCTTAACAGGAGGAGCGGGACCCAGGGCAGCCTGTGCGGCTCCACAGCCTCCATGCGTGGGTCCCTGGGGTGCTTTCCCGTGACTCGGAGAGAACACCACTTCCCCCGGCAGCACAGGCGTCGTCTCCTTGGATGATACTGATTCTATTGCTAATATTGTTCTTAGGATTTTGTTCTCACATTTCTGCATGAAGGACTTTTGTGTACAGCATTCTGTTTTTATACACTACATTTGAAAGGCTTTCTTAGCTGTGTTCTGCTAACTTCTTAGAATTGGAAGGTTTTTCATTATTTTCTGTGTGTCTGAGGGCTTAAAAGGTATAGAAACGGTTTTTACAATGACAGATAGACCTGAAGTCTAAACATTTCACAATGAACATAGTAGATTATTTTTATAATCTAATAGAATGAATACTTTAATATACAAAATATATTGAAGGATTCATAAATAAAATGAAATTAAACACAAATAGAATCATAAAAATCATTTGTGTGGAAAAATTCCAAACAGCTCTAAACACATTCCATGAAATGAACTGGGAAGAAATATTAGCAAAGGTTAACAGCGGCCGTTCCTGGATGACAGGCTGGCCAGTCTATTTACCTTGCCCTTTGGTGTTTCTGCATTGCTCCACGCCTCCTGCCAGTCACATGTAACATGTTTCGGAAGGGAGCCAAAATTTGGCCGCCCTGAAGCTGCCTTTGGGATATTGATTTCAAGCTGTTTATTAAGAAACAAAAGACTCAGAAAGAACTGCTGGCCCTCCCTCTGTCTTGCCCAGGAGAGGCAGACAGAGAGGCCTGCCTTGAAGGGAGCCTCGGCTTGGTCACCTCAAATCCTTCCCATTCACCAAGTCCCTTGTGCCCATTGTCTCTGAGTCACTGGCAAGAATTTTCCTGCACGTGTGTTCTGCTCTTCGTGACTACATGTAAATCCCATGCTCACTCCAGAAATCTAATGCCCCTTCTCCCCTTTCTCCAAAAATGTCACAGATACCCATGTTGCCTCACTATCTCTGGAATTTCCATGCCTGTGTGAATTCCCCATGTGCATGGATGAAAACTTTACCTTCCTTCTGTTCATCTGTCTCTGTTAATTGGATGATTAGCCCACCCAGAACTTAGAAGGTGGAAGGGAAAGTATTAATACTTTTTAGCCTCCACAGTTGCAGTTAGAAGTTAATTAGTTCCTGATTGGTTAAGGACGCTGATCTCTTGCAAGTTAGAGATGAGGCTCAGGACACAGGCCGGTGCCCGTAGAGGAGCCCTGCGGGCATGCTGTGGGCATGTCCGTTGCCTCCCAAACCACCACCTATTTGGGGAGATGAAGTTTTGTCCAGAAAGGTCCCCCAAGCCTCTTCTCTCTCTGCATTACTGGTGATCAGCAGGACTTGAGGGGTGTAGAGCAGGTTGAATGGACCATGAGCACCATAGGCAGCCATGGGGGAGCAGGGCCAGCCGGGGTCTCCTGGGGGCAGTCACCAGCCGGGAAAGTGTGCCCGCAGCTCCGATTAGTTCCTTCTGCAGGAATTTGAAAGAAAAAGCTAACTACTTAGAAAGATGCTGCCTCCATATCCTACTACAGCCACATGATGCTTGTCGCATTGGCAGCCACCAGACACAAAGTGAAACAGCAGACTTTCAAGAGGCACTGAGAGCAGATGGCCTCACCTCACGATTTAATCTGGCCGGAAGCCTCACGCACTGTGACTCCCCAAGCCCAGGAGTCGCTCTGGCTTCTCTCGGCTCCCAATCCTGTGCCCAACCCACCACCAACTTGCAGACCTCTCCGTCCCTCCCAGCCACGGCCGGCCCTGCACAGGCAGCAGCCACGGCGCTGAGACAATGCAGAGAGAAACTGCCATCCATCTCTTCTAGGTTGTTTCTCTCCGGTGTCCAAACATCATTAACCGGTAGAAAGTCAGTGGAACCGGCTGCATGGCTGCATGTGGACACGGAAGTCAGCCCATCCTCCCGGAGCCAGAGCAGACCTGAGTGTCTGTCCTCACACGCCCTGGGCTCCGCCCCACAGCTTTCGTGTACATGGAGCCATGGGACAGTGAGGGGCCCCTGCTGCTTGGTTATTTCAATGCCTGAGCACGCAGAGAAGACAGCTGGCCTCCCAGACCTGGCCTGGCTATTCCTCTGTGACGAGGGAACACTCCTGCCCCGACCATCTCGCCTCCTTTCCTTTCTCTCTCTCTTTTTTATGGCAGATGAGGTGTCGGGAAAATTCCTAAACTAATTCAAGAGTCATTTCCTTCTCAAAGCGGCCCCTGAATTCTATCCCAGGTGCCCGATCCTTTTATAACTACCTCCTCTCCAGCAGTGTATACTAGCACCCAGTTATCAGCTTGCCTCCTCAAATAGACTTAAGTTCTTGAAAAATTAATAATTACCGTAACGGGTAGCAAGTACTGCTTTAATTGCTGTGCTAAGCACTTAAAATTTATTACAGTTATGATAATATTTATATGATTTATGTTATTTATATCATTATGTCATTATCCATGCTTTATACTTAATATATTATTATGCATACATGGACATATAAATCAAATATTTATATGATTTGTTTTTTTTTAATATATTTTATTGATTTTTTACAGAGAGGAAGGGAGAGAGATAGAGAGTTAGAAACATCGTTGAGAGAGAAATATTGATCAGCTGCCTCCTGCACACTCCCCACTGGGGATGTGCCCGCAACCCATGTACATGCCCTTGACCGGAATCGAACCTGGGACCTTTCAGTCCGCAAGCCGACGCTCTATCCACTGAGCCAAACCGGTTTCGGCATGATTTGTTATAATAACCTACAGGTAGGGTGTATCATTATTCCCATGATACAGATGCATAAACTGAGGCTTAAAGAAATGAGTTAACTTGCCCAAGGTCACTAGCTAGGGTGGTAGACTTCATTCAGCTCCATGATGGTAGTGGGTATAACACAGACTTATTCACTCTTTAGCCCAGGGCCTGCGGCCTGCCCGAGACACAGAGGATAGCAGGGGATAGTGACTGAACACGCACCTGACACACTTAGCAGCAAAGCAAGTCATAGACCAGCGGGAAGAGGAAGCAGAGACGCTGGGGAAAGGCTCGTTTAGATGAGACATCATGGGGCTGCCCTACAGCACCCCCAGCTTTCATGGCAGCCTCGGGCACTTGCCACACTGTTTGCCCACATACTGAGTCACCGCGTTATCACCAGCTCCTTAGCTCTATTGTCTGCCTCCTGGGCTTGACTTGGCCATAAAGTCCAAGAGGAGATCTGCAATCACAGCACCCTGCTGCCTGGCACTCATCTCTCCTCCAATAGAAGAGGGAGTGAATGAGTGAATGAGTGAATGAGTGAATGAGCGAAATGCGCCAACTCCCCCCAAGTGCAGCTTATTTTCACGTTTCCATGTTTGAAATTAAGAATGCCAAAAGTCTCCCCCGACATTCGGGCTCAGAAACATCCACCCACTAAACATGATGGATGTTTTTCTGTGCTCGGCATCTCCCTCCAGCAGGGCAATTCAGTGAGCAGGCTGGGGAAGGAGGGGGGACCCCTGTTTAACTGCCCCCCCACCCCCGGGGGAAGAGGTCCTCGGGAGAGCAGCCTCCTGCAGCTCCCCACGCCTCGCCTCCCAGAGTTCTGGTTTGATTTGACTTTAAACAAATAAAGAAACGTGACACTTATTTATCCTCAAGGATCCTAAAGCAATAATCTTTTACAATTTTCTTTTCCTTTCCTACGGAGACCATATCGGTTCAGACCCTCGCCTCGCATCAGACTGTGTAAATAACCTCCTTACCATAAATCAGAGGATTTCCGGCGGAAGGGAAATCCGAGAGTGGATGGGTACCACACACACAGCCCTCTCCTTACTTCATCTGAGAAAACAGAGGCCGAGGCTGCAGAGTGGCTTAGGTGAGGCCGGAGGCATCGGAGCCCAGGCCGCCCTGTCTGGTCTTCTGTTAATCACCCAGTCGCCTTCAGCTGCCCTCCACTCTTGGGCTCACGCTCTCGTTTCTGCAGATCATTTTATAGCCTGTCTCCTTCCTATGTTAATAAGCAGAACTAGGCTGTTCAAGAACCTAGGAAATTGCACATTTTTGAAACAACAGATTGATTGTGAGCTGTGCAGAGCTAAAAGATTACGTTTCCCATAAATCTGTTTCCACTCAGGCCGGGGTCTGCATTCAGTGGCCACTTCCGCCACCTTGTGGGCACAGCTAGGTACTGCATGCATAGAAAAATGATCTCAGCAAACATATGGCTGCAATTTTCTAAAGGATATATTCACAAGTGGATTTTGGCCCACGTTCTTTTCTGTGTCTGAACTGAGATAGCCCAACTTGAGCAGTACGGCCGCTTGGATATGAGGGAATTCCAGAGAAAACGGGAAATCCCACTGGAACTCATGAGTGTTCATTTCCCTTTAAAATGTGATGCTAAGGGAAGGTCTTTAGAAAAGGCGATTTACAGCCATCGGAGGAACTTGCCCATCATTAACGCTGTTTTGAACCTAAGTTGACATAACGTGTATCCTCCCACCTGTCCACGTTCCACACTCGCAACATCTTAGACAGTGGTCTCCGTGCTCCTCCCACTGCTCTTGGCAGCAGATGTTTAACCATGCACACAGGTTCCCTGCTCCTCAGCTGGATTAACGGAACAAGACTTACCCACAGTGTCTGAGGAGCACAGTGGTCTCCACTGGCCTGCCTGATGGTCCACAGAGTCTCCAGCACCTTCTACACATGCAAGAAATTCAATTTGTAGATGTTGTGAAAAATACAGAAAATGAGAAAAACACACACCCAGAAATGAATGTCTCCCCTTCTCCAAGATGTGTGCTAATAATTATAAAATATGAAGTAAATCAGAGGCAGGACATCTATGAATAGTGTGAAGGCTAAAAATATTAATACATTTCCTCCCGCCTTCCTAGTTCTTCTGAGGGACTAATAATCAAATTAACAGAGGCCGGTTAACAGGAGAAAATCAAGCTTTAATACTTACACATGGGGCATTCACATAAGCATGAAAATTCCAAGAATGGTGAGGCAGCATTGGGTACATGAGACAGTGTGGACAGAGGAGAAGGGGAGGGGATGGGCGTAGGTTTCAGAAATGAAGAGGGTGGTTTACAGGTGACTGAGGAAGAACAAAGTGGAAATGGCCAGGGAATTCTTGCCAGACACTCAGAGATGTGGGCACTAGGGGTTCTAGCCAACAGGTCCCTGTCTGGAACCCTCTATTTACCATACTTAATCCCAATTAGGCTAAGGCAAGCACCCTAACATTCCCTCCCAGAGCAGGCCTTATTGTCTCAATCTCAGGCAGGAATGGGGAGGGTCAAAGGTTCTTTCTCAGTCTTGTTTCTTAATAAACAGCTTAACATCAATATCTCAAAGAGGCAGCCTCAAGGTGGCAACACTTCACTTCCCTTCCATAGAGTTAAAAGGCTTCCCCCAAATTATAAAATTCTGTCTATGGTAGACAAAATTTTTCTTGTGCTACTCAGAAATAGCCATTTGTTCATTTAAATGGCTGAATAATTCATCAGTTTTTTTAAATAACTCTTTCCAAGGGAACGAGTTTTGTGTAGTTGTCTGGGCTGTGCCATCACCTCATTGTCTTGGGTTACTGTTTTGAAGGGGTCAGATTATTCTTGCTGTCTTCTTTAATTTTTGTTTTGGTCCCTTCTTCATGACCTAGTGATTC
>NW_006290024.1:608498-629746 GCF_000327345.1 Myotis davidii | reverse complement strand
GCTCAACACAGGTGAGTGCAGTAGTGGTAGCCTCTCCCCCCTCCGCTGTAGTCAGGAGTGAGGGGTCCCGGACTGTGAGAGCCCCAGACTGCAAGAAGATGTCTGACTGCTGGCTTAGGCCCAATACTCGAGGTGGGGGCGGGGGGTAGCCTAAGCCGGCAGGCAGACATCCCCCGAGGGGTCCCAGACTGTAAGAGGGCACAGGCCAGGCTGAGGGACCCTGCCCCCACCCCGCCCCCCGTGCATGAATTTTGTGCACTGGGCTTTTAATATATATATTAAACCCCCTGTACCCACATCTCTTTTATATATATTAGAGGCCCAGTGCACGAAATTCATGCACAGGTAGGGTCCCTAGCAACTGCTAGCCTGGGCACCTCCCTTTCCCCGGCCTCCTGCCGCCACTGGTGCCCCGCCCCCTGGTTGAACTCCTGGTTGAACTCCCGGTGGAGGGGACAATTTGCATATTAGGCTCTTATTATATAGGATATCTTCCTGACACAGGGCTCCTGAAACCCTGTGATTTCCCAAGTGATAAGAGCACTAAGACATCTTTTGTTCTATCAGGTGACTAACTCCTGACTGGCCCCTGGATGGGGGCTGGTCAAACCATGATTAGCTTAGAAATTTTAGGCCACCCCCAGTCTCCAAATGGAAATGGACTTAATAATTGATAACAAGGAACCACCATAAAATCCCAAAACTACAGGGTTTAGGGAGGTTCCATATTGGTGACATACCCCAACTCCACAGTTCCTGTGCCTGGGACCCTCTATATCTCTTCATCTGGCTGTTTATCTGTGTCCTTTCTTACATAATAAACTGGGAAACCTGTTTCCCTGAGTTCATGGGACTGGCCCTCACCTGTGGGATCTGATGCTACCTCCAGGTAGATAGTGCCAGGATTGAGTTAAATTGTAGGACACTCAGCTATTGATGCTGCCGATGAACATGGGGAAGCAATCCAGGAGACTCAGCGACGGGAGGATGTGGTCTAGTTGTAACGTTTGTTGGGGTGGAAATAGAAGGCTGCCCCCAGGCCCCAGTGCCTCATCTTCATCCATCCTGTTGTGAGAAATGTGCAGCCTGCCTTCATCGGGTCCAGAAGCAGGGCCAGTGTCCAGATGTATTGCACCTTTGGCTCAGTCCATGCCTGTCCTCACCCGGCTAGCTTAGTCTGAGTTTGTGCTCAGCTGGCACTGCATGGCTGTACCCAGGCTTGTGCTGGGAGCCCAGGCTCTAGGCTGTTAGGCCCACGTGGCTGCTGTGGAGAGAGAAGACTAGGGCAAACAGGGTGAGCAAGTGTTACCAAATGAGAAAGAGCCAGAGCTCTTTGTTAAGCTGGGTTATATTGTCTTGAGCTTGGGAAGGACCAGGAACTTCTTCAAAATAACCAATCACCTTCCCAGTCTTTCCTGGGCTTCTGATGGGTCCAGCCCCTAACCAATCAATTTCCTAGATCTTTGTGGTTTGTGTATCCCTTATCCAATCAACTCCTTTTTCAAGCTTGGTTCTCCCCATTATGGTCACCAACAAGCCTGGAGCCTGTGGTGCTGGAGGCTGGTCCACAGGCCTTGCCTGGAGCCCTGCCAGGGAAAGCACCCAGGACTGGGGGGCGGTTGAGGGGGGCAGTCTGGGGTAGATGGGACTGCAGGAGACTGGAGATCAAAGATTGGGCCTCCAGCCGTAACAGGTTTGGCTCAGTGGATAGAGCATCGGCCTGCGGACTAAAAGGTCCCAGGTTCGATTCCAGTCAAGGGCATGTTCCTTGTATGCCAGCACATCCCCAGTAGGAGGTGTGCAGGAGGCAGCTGATTGATGTTTCTCTCTCATCCATGTTTCTAACTCTCTATCCTTTTCGCTTCCTCTCTGTAAAATATCAATAAAATATATTTTAAAAAAAAGATTGGGCCTCCAGGTGCAGAAAATTAAAAGTCTTAGCCATCAGTCCAACCAACTCTGTCATCAGTGGTTTAAGGCTCTGTAGAGAGAGGAGTTCTGCTCTGTCCCATGGCCACAGGGCTGGGACCGGGACCCCCGCTGGGAGCCCAGGGCAGATCGCAGGGCTTGTGCGTGGAAGTATCGCCTTTAAACAGGATGCTTGTGGGGAGGAAAGTGGCTTCCTCGTCCTGCCGTCCTGGTTCTTGGCTGGGTCTCTGTAACAAAGGGCAGATCAACAAGAGAAAGGCTGACATGTGTATGTCATACACGTTTTACATGACCCTGGAGCCCTCATTAGGAAATGAAGACTCAAATGCTCAACCTGAGCACTTCTGTGCTGGGCTGGATAGGAAGCGGGAAGTCGTGGGAAACCCCACAGAACACAGGGCTGAGGAGCTGAGCGTGTAAACGGAGGGACGTGGGAGCCTGTTTACTCCGACTCCTCTGGACTCCCTCCATCTGCAGAGATACAGACGCTCCTCTCCTCTGGGCGGGTGCTGCGGGGGGAGGTCAGGAAGTCCTTCCTCTACCTGTCATTTCTCAAATTCCTCAGTTACAACATTCAATCTGGTAAGTGCCATATTTGGGGGTAATGTGTCCCAAACCTCGTCATGCTTATTCACAGCAAGATATTGGAAACAGATGCTGGACCCAATTCGGCATGCAGGGCCAGGTGTGGTCTTAGACTCACTGAGGTTTTACCTCCGGTGAATTATTTAACTTCCCTGCGCCTCAGTTTCTCTTTTAAAAATCTGGGCTGTGGATATTCATCCTGGGGCCTGTGCAAGCCCTGAGCCCCTCCTCAGCTACTGGTGGGGTGCACCTCAAACGCAGCCTGCACGCAGGGAGGCCTGCAGCTGCTGGATGCCGTCCCTGCTGCTTTGAGATGCATTGGACATTCTTAGACCAAGTGTTAGCGGTGACACTGCCTGTTTCAAATTCAAAGTGTTAGTGGTGAATGGCAACAGATGTTAGACCTCAGTACTTGAGTTCTGGGTAAGAAAGAATTCAGAGTCAAGACTCAAATACAAGCAAAATTTTGTTTAGAAAATCACAGAGGTGGAAAAGTTGAGCCAGCCGGGCTGCATGGGCTCAGGAAACAAGATACAGAGGCAAAAGGAGGGCCCTTGGAGCTCAGGAAAAGAAAGGCAGAGAGAACTCACCTGGGGAAAGGAGAGGAGGAAAGTACAGGTGCGCTCAGAGAGAGAGAGAGAGAGAGAGAGAGAGAGAGAAAGAACACTGGGCCCTCCATCCTGGGGGGGCGGGGGGCGGTGTTCTGGAGGTCTCAGGGGAGGGTCTCAATAGATTATTCACCAGCTTTCCAGGTGTGTCCTTTTAGGGTCGTGGTCTTTACTGATAGGTGGGCACAGGGCAGGGGTCAGTCATCAAAGCTGGTCTTGACGTCAGCCATGGCATTGCCCTCCTGGCTTTGCTGCTTTTCTAGGCCTGGAGCTGAAACACTGAGGCCTAGATGTGATCTCTAGGACTTAATGCTTAAGGGAGTGGTTGTGCAAGGGCTTACGTGGGAGCTTATGAGGCTGTTCTCTGGCCTCCGTGTTCTTCACCGAGGGGGTCTGCAGCATGACTAGTGATATGAAAGGTCAGGGCAAAAACTTCATGCCCATGGAGGAAAGGCTACCCTGGGGGTGAGGTCGCAGCCCATTGCACCTGGCGCTCTCACCCTGGTGGCCCTCAGTACCTGGTCCATTGTCCCTGCTCTGCACCAGCCCAGCTAGCTGCCCAACACAAGAGTGTCTCCTGTGCCTGTTTCAGTCTTCAGGTCCGGACCTCTCAGCTGGACCCCCTGGGCTTAATGTCTCTCAGGGGTTCTGTGCTAAAGGTGACCCCAAGGAGATTCTTCCTCATCCCATGCAGTTGCTTGCCTCACTTTTGTCAGCATTCCCCGTTCCTCCCTGGGCAGTATCTCCTGCTCTCTCTTGAAGAAAAAATAAGGTTTTCAAATTGACCTGATGTGAAGGGGGACAGACCAGACCTCCTGGGAATCTCTAATTGGAAGCTCAGCCCTAGCCCCTGCTCCCCCCGCCCCAGGGCCTCAGCCATCTGCTCCCGCATCTTCCTGCAGCCTGTGTAGCCACTGGGCTGACTACTGCCTGGACCACTTCCCAACCTTAGATAGCAGTCTCTCCTGAAACAGAAACCATCTACTTCCCCCTCTTGAGAGGATGCCTAATTTTTTGATGAACGAATTCTACTGTGTGTGCATAAATATAATACACATTAACATAGAGGGCTCCCTAGCTTTTAATGAATTATGTAATATAATACAGTTCCATGTGATTGCATACTATACAATTAAATGATATATACAGCTAACACTTAACTATGTCTTCCTACAAGAATAAGAGCTCCTTGAGGACAAAGGGTGTTTTCTCCATCTCTCTATGTATAACGAAGACTAAATAAATGCTAATTTAATGGATGGATCTGTTATAAACCTGCTGTGGATATAGAGACCTCTTATTATAATTTTTAAACAAATTAATATATTTTAAAGGAATAAAGCCATCAGCTTTCTATAAGAAAGCAGGTGTAGGGACTGGGGAAATTTCCTCTAGCTCTTCTAGTTCTTTTGGCTGGTGGAATAGTTCAAATGGCACACAGCGGAGTAGCAGGAGAAAATCAACTTTAATATATGCACATGAAGAATGCATGTAGGCGTGAAAACTCTAAACGCAATGAGGCAACATGAGGTACACATGTCATTTGGGACTAAGGAGGGGGAAGTAGAATGTTCACAGGTAGATGGAAGAGAGCAAACATTTGATGGGCAGAGTCTTGCAGGGCCGCCCAGAAGCCATGGGACGCACGGGATTCTAGGGAACAGGTTTTTGCTTGGGTCCTTGTCTGTGGCACTCAATTCATTGGAGCTAATCCTATGCTAAGGTTCCCTCCCTTTCTATCTGAGTATTCTTAGACGGTAAGAGGGAGGGGAAAAAACCCTTCCTGAGTTTATTGGGCTTTAGTTGTTCTCAGCTGTAAACAACCGGCATGCCAGGGTGGCTGGCATAGTCCAAGGAGACTGGCCCCCACCCCCTACAAAGGAAGGAACTGATGGAAGTTCTTTCTAAAGAGATCGCAAATTCCAGACCCACAAAGAGAAAAACTGAGTAATGCATACACAAAAGGTGTTTTTAAATCTCTGTATTATCAATGAAAAATAAGATCATAAGCTCAAAGACAAGCAAACACATGAACAGAAATATGAGCAATACAGGAGAGCCAGATAATTCATTCCCATTGTTTTTGAAAAGTATTTACACAAATCAGTAAAAAAAAACAAAAAAAAACAAAAAAAAACCAAACAAACAAACAAACAAAAAAAAAACGTGAGCAAACTAATGGAAAAACTATTCTAAAATAGAGGTTTTTGCCTGGCTGGTGTGGCTTGGTGGTTGAGTGCCAACTCATGAACCAAGAGGTCACCAGTTTGATTCCTGGTCAGGGCACATGCCCAGGTTGCAGGCTCAATCCCCAGTAGGGGGCATGCTGGAGGCAGCTGATAGTGGTTCCTCTCTCATCAATGTTTCTATCTCACTATCCCTCTCCCTTCCTCTCTATCTAAAATTAAAAAAAAAAATACTTAAATATAAAATAAAATACAGGTTTTTGAGCATACTAGTAAATGTTCAGATAACACCTTTCAAACTGGATGAAAATGTATAGAACTCTAAGGGATAACTAAATTCTTAGAAATACTGGCAAATGATTAAGATAAATAAAAATTGATTATATGGGACTGAATAAACTGAGGATAATTAATATTTTTATAACTTTTGTTTAGAATATTATTGCTTATATTAAAATCCTTTGTTTTTCAGTGATTTCTAGTCAACATGGTGACATAGGTAAATGCAGTACTCGCCTCCTCCCACAACCACATCAAAATGACAACTAAGCTACAGAACAACCATCATTCAGAACCACCTGAAAATGGTTTGAATGGAAGTCCTACAACTGGGGAATTAAAGAAGAAGCCACATTGAGACTGGAAGGAGGGGCAGAGATGTGGAATGGGATGGTCCCACACCCACATGTGGCAAATAAAAATTGGGAGATATCTCAGCTGCAGACTCCCCGCTGAGGAGTGAGGGATCCCAGCCCCATTACCAACATTCCCCCTCCCCCAACCCAGTCCAACATTCTAGTGCCAGGAAGGGAAGTCCCCATAACTTCTGTCTGTAAAAACCAACAGGAATTGAGGCTGAGGGAGACTAAGGGCTGCTGGAGGCCCAGAAAGTTCCTCTTACACGGTTGGCACATGGACTTACTCAGACTCACTCCCTTTGAGCTGCAACATGGGGATGGTACCAGCTTAAAAGGTACCAGAAACATATGGGGAGAAACTAAATTGTCCTACGTCAGGACAAGAGCTGGGGATGGGAGTCGTGGTGGCAGCTTACTTCCAGACAGAAGGACTGGCAGGAGCCACCCTTTCTTTTCTGAGACCTGTCTCCCTCCACAGAGCCAGCAGGTGGGCACCGTACCTGAGACTCCATCAACCTAACTCACACTGTTTGCCCTGCCCTGGTGATTCCCTGAGGACCCATCAGAACCAACTTTTGGGTTCACTTAAGCTGTTTCCAGTGGCTTTTCCAGAGGAATTGCGTATCTTAGCTCATGCTGCAGGTTTTCTTAAAACCTCTCAAACACGCAGCATCTGGCCTCAGAGAGCCCTGCACCTCTCACTAATTGGCCCCAGGCCCAGCACTAGCAACAGTTGGCCTTGGTTCACAGCTTGGCCTCACCTGGGCACCTCCAAGCCCAGCACAAGGGCAGCCATCTGCAGATCGCTGTGTAGCTCATGCCAGGTGGCCCCAGGCAAAACACAGGCACCAGATGTTCTTGGCCTGCACCTTCTGGGAAGTGCTTGTATGAGTGCACCCAGTGGAAAGCTTCAGAGCAGGTCAAAGCACCACCACCCAACCACCTCCACAAGCAACACACTCAAGGGGAAGGCTCAGTGAGCACCAGAACCCCGCTGAAGTAAGTTCTGCTCTGTGGGGTGGGTTCCTGCACAGGTGATCCTCCACTGTGGCCAGAGGTCAGTTGTTGGTGGTGACAGCCAGTCCTTGCTGTTGGTTGGCCTGAGGGATAAATCCCTCCCACTGATGTACCAATAGCAATCAAGGCTCAACTATAAGAGGAAGGAATAAACACCCAATTGAACAACCTTGAGTGCTCAATTTGGTTGATAGGGGAAGCTGTGCCACTGGACCCTACAGGATATTTACTATATTAGGCCACTTTACTAAGCATGGGAGACGTAGCAGCTCTATCTAATACATAGAAACAAACAAGAAGGCTGCCAAAATGAGACAAAGAAACATGTTCCAAATGAAAGAAAAGAACAAAACTCCAGAAAAAGAACTAAACAAAATGGAGATAAGGAGTCTACCAGGGGCAGAGTTCAAAACGCTGTGATAGGATGGTCAAGGAACTTAGGGGAAGAGTAGATGAACTTAGTGAGAACTTCAACAAAGAGATAGGAAACATAAAAATGGAGATAGAAAACATAAAAAAGAACCTGTCAGAAATTTAAAAAAAAAAATACATGAACTGAAATGAAGACTACATTATAGGGAATCAAGAGTGGAGTAGATGAAACCAAGTATCAAATCAGAGATTTGGAATATAAGGAAGCAAAAAACACCCCATCAGAAAACAAAACAAAGATAATCTAAAAAGATGAGGATAGTATAAGGAGCCTCTGGGAGATCTGCAAACATACCAACATGCATATCATGGGGGTGCTGGGAGAAGAATAGAATGAACAAGAAATTGTAAACCTATTTGA
This sequence comes from Myotis davidii, assembly GCF_000327345.1. Lineage (NCBI taxonomy): Eukaryota > Metazoa > Chordata > Mammalia > Chiroptera > Vespertilionidae > Myotis > Myotis davidii. Next base: position 621,990 of record NW_006290024.1, on the reverse strand, counting down.
AAAACTGACAGAAAACTTCCCTAACTTGGTTAAGGACATAGACATACAAATTCAGGAAGCACGGATTAACCCAAAGAGGCCCACACCAAGACACGTCATAATTAAAAGGCAAAAGGTTAAAAGCAGAGAGAGAACCTTAAAAGCAGTAAGAGAAAATCAGTTAGTTACCTACAAGAAAGCTCCAATAAGACTGTCAGCTGATTTCTCAACAGAAACTTTGCAGGCCAGAAGGGAGTGGCAAGAAATATTCAAAATGATGAAAAGCAAAGACCTACAACCAAGATTCTGATATTAATTTTAAGGTGTTTATTGAAAAACAAGACTCAGAAAGAACCAAGAGATTCAGAGAAACTTGCTTCAGGAAGGAGAGCTTAGGATGTCACCTTGTCCTAATTTGAATTCAGTTTGGTAGGTAGAAGGCCTTAGATAGGGGCCTACACCCTCTTGTCCCACTGCCTCTTACGGAGCTACCTATAAGTTGTACATTCTCACTGCTGAAATTGAATATCCTTTCCCCACTTTCTCCTTTGTTAAAAAATGTATTATATACCCAAATATTGCCTCACCATCTTTGGAATTTTTATGGGTTTTCACGCTTATATGAATTCCCCATGTGTATGTAATTAAAACTTGATACTCTCCTATGAATCTGTCTCTGTTAATTTTATGATTAGCCCTGTCATGAGAACTTAGCACGTGGAAAAAAAAAGCATTAGTTTTTTTAGCCCTCCTCCCCATTAGATTTTGACTAAAAGCATACTCTCATACAGAGTTAGGAGGGTGCAAAAGTGTGCAACTTCTTGGAGGAAGATGGGGCCATTTCAACCAGAGTTTAAAATGCATGTGTCATATAAGCCAGAACCCTGCTGCTAGAAGTGCTCCTGTAACTGAGCAGAAAGTTCATTTCTTTAATATGACCTTTTCTGTTTTGTTTTGTTTTTAATTCAAACTGGCCTCATTCTGCACCATGACTCCTCTGCCTCCCTCCTTCCTTATAAGACCACTCCGTTGACCATTAAGCCCACTCAGGACAATTAGGTTCCAGTTGGATTTCAAGCAGTCCTAGGAGCAAAGCCTCAGGTCTGTTGACCACAGTGACAGTTTCAAATTAAAGATAACATCTAGGATGCAATTGTGTTTCAGCCCCAGAACCAGAAATGCAGAACAACCTACTGACCACCTCCTTACAAAACAAAACTGAACAAAACTGCCGCTGACTTTAGTGTCACCTGAAGGGGACTGGGCCCAGAACAGGTCTGCCTTGAGCTGGTGGTAGTGTGGGTTCTTGACTTCATGCAGGAAAGATTTCACAGCACAACTCCAGGCGATTTTGAGAGTACAGCTATTAAAGCTGGGAACAGTGAAATAAAGGAAGGGATTAGGACACACAGGAGAGAGTATAGGCAGTGCTGCTTTGGCTCTAGAAAAATATTATAGGAAAGAAGTGAGCCATGAGGGGCTGCATAAGCGCCCTGGGACATACAAGTCACAGTGACAGAAGTGAGCCAAGGTGGGGCTGCTGTCAGCTCACTGGAAAGTCAGAGAAAAGGGGGACTTGGGGACAGGTCCAGCAGGTTTGCTTGTGATGAGCTGTCACTGTCTGCTGTTCCCTTGGTTTCAACTCTCATGAGGACCCTTAGAGTTCGAAAGAAAGAGCAAAAGTACACACCCAAGAAAAGGAGGGTCCCCCAAGAAGCAGGTGTAAAAGGGTTCCATGAAATTCATTGGTGAAAGTAAAGTGGGGAAATGTATGGGAGTGGATAAAAAGTAAAACAAATAGGACAATATATATAATCTACACTAGAGGCCCAGTGCATGATATTTGTGCATGAGTAGGGTCCCTAGGTCTGGCCGGCAATCAGGGCCAACTGGGGCCTTCCTTCGTTCCAGGCCTCCCCCTGGTGGTCACCACACATCATAGGGAGCACTGGAACTCCCAGTTGGTTGAACTCCTGAGGGGGCAATTTGCATATTAGCCTTTTATTATACAGGAGAGGTGGGTATAAGATAGTTAACAATTAACACAATGAACAATAGCAATAAAAGAATTTGTGGTTTCTGTTCTGGTATATTGGTTGTTTCCTGAGGGGTCCAGAAAAAAAAGAGAAGTTACCCTGACGTTCCAAAGGCATGTTATAATAGATGTAAAAAGACAACAGGCTCAGTTAAGGTAAAGGCTGACCCTTAGATGCCAGCCTAGGACATGACTACCTGCCCTGACCTGCTTTTAGGTAGAAAGTTTTAATTTCAGACCATCCTATGTGATTAGTTTAGATCTCTGAGTTTGCAAGACTCCTCATAGAGATCTCCCTTGAGCTTGTCAGTTTAGTATGTGGCCCCTTTTACATTCACAGGAGAAAGAGAGCAGATGTACATGCTCAAGGAAAGGAGGGGCACAGGTGTGCTCCAAGAGCACGCCCTGGCTTCCTTGACCTTAGGGGTTTTATGTTTTCTAAAGGTGGAGATTTTAGGGGAGGTCTCAGGGCGGATCTCAATGGAATGTTTATCAGCTTTCCAGGTGTGCCCTTTAATATGCTGATTCATCAAAAAAAATGAGTGCATTAGAGGGGTCGGGGTCATTCTCTGGTCAATTTCACCTTCAAAGAATGTCACCAAAGAGACGCTGGGACCAAGATTGGTCTTCCCTGCAAAGGTCTGGAGTGTGTAACCCATTGGCTGCTAAGTGTTCTTGGTTAGGGAAGAAAACACCTCGGGATTTATTATCTGGTTCTAAATTGCTTGACCAGTTTGTTCAGCTATCTGACTCAGTTTCCCCATTCTACTTGCCAAGGCATTTTCCTAGCTTTTTACTCTCTTGCCTCCTTAGGGCCCAATGCAGTGAGAAAATCCTAGTTTCTTGATGTGCTCCATTCTGCCTCAGACCGCCCCAGCCGTCTGCGTATCCTCCACTGTACACAGCACAGCTCTGCACATGGTGGATGCTGAGTGAAGGGAAGGTCACTCTATTCCGCTCTGAACTGAGAAAAGCAGGAAAAGCAGGAAGAACAGGGATATCGGTGCAGGTGGTTTGGTGGCAGAAGCAGGGTCCGGCATAGCAGGAAGAGTGAGCGGAGCCCTGACTTCTAGCACAGGCTGTTTCCTCAGCGTAAATATCTCATCACAGCTGATGTCACATTACGAACATGAAGTCACAGAACTCGGAGCTGGGATGAGATGTACACAAGCTCTTGTAAGGCAAGTGGATCCTGCGCTTCAGTGTTTGAGTGCCCAAATTAGAAGTTACATCAGTCATTTGTATAGTGAAACATACCCACGTACAGTGAATTTTAATCTTTCAAAGCAAATCATAAAGTAACTTTATTTATATACACTTAACATCTTCCTATATAACTTAAACAATTGTATTTTTGCCAGATTGTAACATAACCCATACATATATCCTAGCAGGTAGTCTAGCATATATTAACCCTTATTTAGAGTGTATAAAACTGCCTTGATTGTCCTGGCTGGTTTGGCTCAGAGGTTAGAGCAGGGGTGGGCAAACTTTTTGACTCGAGGGCCACAATGGGTTCTTAAACTGGACCGGAGGGCCGGAACAAAAGCATGGATGGAGTGTTTGTGTGAACTAATATAAATTCAAAGTAAACATCATTACATAAAAGGGTATGGTCTTTTTTTACAATAGTTTTATTCATTTCAAACGGGCCGATCCAGGATCTGGCCAGCGGGCAGTAGTTTACCCACGGCTGTTCTAGGCACACGCATTTTTGTTAGCATTGGGCTTTATCATTTAAAAAATCTTTGCCAATTTCAACTGGAAAAAAAACTGGTATCTCATTGTGTAAATGAAAAGAACTCAAGGACTGAAGGGTTGAGGGTTTGATTCTGGTCAAGGGCACATACCTCGGTTGCAGGTTCGATCCCCAGGGAGGATGCAGGAGGCAACAAAGTGATGTTTCTCTCTGTCTGTCTCTCCCACTCCCTTCCACTCTCTTTTAAAAAGTCAGTGGAGCCCTGACCAGTTGAGCTCGGTGGATAGAGCATTGGCCTGCAGATTGAAGGGTCCCAGGTTCAATTCTGATCAAGAGCATATACCTGGGTTGCGGGCACATCCCCAATAGGGGGCGTGCAAGAGGCAGCTGAATCGATGTTTCTCTCTATGTTTCTAACTCTGTACCCTCTCCCTTCCTCTATGTAAAAAATCAATAAAATATATTTTTAAAAAAAGGATTGTATTGCCCTACAGTCCTAACATAGACTAAACTAGCCAGATGAAGACAAAGACATGGACTGAAACAATGGCATAAATCATCTGGACATTGGTCCTATTTCTGGGCCTGATCAAGACCAGGATGAACTCTCACTGTGGGATGGACAGAGCTAAGACACCTGAGCTGAACCTGGGATTGTTGTTTGTGTTTGTTCCAGCTCCAATAAACTTTCCCACTGCACCACAGCCTCCCATACGTGGGTACTGTGAAAGGACCTCATTTCCAACTGCAGCATAGCTGTATGCTAACCTACTCTTCCTTTTCTTCCCTTCTGCTGTGTTTCAGGTGGCTGGGAACAAGGTGAAGAAGAGGATAGTGGAAAAGAATATGTAGAGCAGTGGTTTCCAACCTTTTTTTTGTCCCACTTAAGCAGCTCTAAAATCTCAATGCCCCCCCCCATGACGTATAATTCTTATTATTAAAAAAGTGAACTCCTATTCAAGTGGAGGAAGCCTATAAGGCCATTAACTTGGTCTAAAAAAGCTTCCAAAGAACATGGCATCCATGAAAGAGAAAAATAAAAGAACGAAAGGACAGTTGAAATACCGATGAAGAAATTGTTTAAAATAATAATAATAATGATATGAAGTGAGATGATGAAATAGCAAATTAAGTTTCAGAACATATAACAGAGAACTGAAATGCATAAATATGTCACAATATATATTTATATACTGTATATAAGGCCCCTAGAACCATAAGAAATGCAAAAAATTCACTGTCAGGAACTCATTCTCTAATTGCCCCCCTTAAAAATCTAATTGCCCCACTGTGGGGCCTGTGCCCCACGTTGAGAACCACTGATCTAGAGGAAACAGACCTAGTGTGATCTCAGAAGGTGATCATTTCTCTGTCATTTTCTGGCTGGTGCTGAATTGAGCCCCTAATGTTAATAGAAATGAAGCAGGAAAGAGAATGTGCTGGAACCATTCTTCTTATTTTTTTTAACGCTTTCTACTACCCTCCAATAAGTAGGTATTCTTAATCTCCCTCATGCTCCCTCCAAAGGCCTTTCTCTTATGAACATTTTCATGTTTCTAGCATAATCACTGCTCACAAATCCTCCAGGGAGTGAAGTAGGAGGATGTCTAGCTCATTCTAGTTGAGCATTATGTGCTCAGAGTCAATGCTTGAATTTTTAAAATCTGCTCTCTTGAGGCTCCATGTTCAAAGTAGCAGATACTGTTAACATAAGAAACATTCAAACCTATAAAGAGTTTTTGTGAGTTTATTTGAGCCAAACTGTCAACAATTGCCAGGAAGCAGACTCTCAATGTATTGAGACAATGCTCCGGAATATGGTGGTTTTTCACCTATTTTTATAGATTACCATCAGAGGAGGAGATGTAAGTGGTTACATGAAATCCATTGGTGATAAATTAGGGAGGAGGGAGAAAGCAAAGTGAGGAAACTTCTGAGATTGTATAAAAAGTAAAATGATAGACACATGCTTCTTTTACATTGGTGGATGTAGGACAGTTAACAGTTAACAATTAACAGATAACAATAACAATGAGGGAATCTGTGTTCTGAGCTCTGGTGCCCTGAGGGGTCTGGAAAAAATGAAGTGACATTCCACAGGTATATCATCTTAGATGCAAAAAGACAATAGGCATAGTAAAGACAAAGTTGACCTTTGTCAGGGAAGATACTGGCCTAGGACATGATTACCCCTTATAAACTGCTTTTTAATTAAAAGGTTTTAATTTCAGACCATCCTTTGTGGTTACTTTGGGTCTCTGAGTTTGCAAGGCCGCGAGTTAGCATGTGTCCCCTTTTCATCCACGATACAAATGAGTGTAAAATACACCATTTTCCTCAAGTCTGATCTTGGTATCCAGACATAATGCTTATGACAGATCAACACCATTTGGTAAACTGATTGAAACCAGGAGTTTACTGGGAATGCTCATTAATCTAGCAGCAGCTCTATCAATTGTGAGTGTATCCACCTCTGGGACTTTGAGGGGAAATATACAGAAAGAAATGAGGTCAAGCTGGGATTTTCAAACTCAGTTAGCAGCTCTAAATAAAGGCATATGGATCTTTGCCTTTCAGTTGTATAAAAAATCTTCCAGGGGCTGAACTTTGTTACTAGATAGGCTTCAAGGAGCAGGACAAGTGTAGCTGGGGTAAGAAAGAGGAGGGAGGAAAAGAAGGAAGACAAATGTGGCTTCCTGTGGTTTTATGAGGGTCACATCGGTCTTAGGAAGTAGGGACACTGGGAGCAACTAAACGTATGCAAATGCAATGCAACTTTTCAGAGGGGATTTGTTAAGTTCCTTCATTAGCACCAAGGCCAAGGGCAGTCCAGAGCTCATGCAAAGTAGATCTGAGGGTTTCCTTTTGTTTGCGCCCAGGTCTTGGGGCAGTGGGAGCAAAGGGGTGAAAAGCTGACAGTGATGTCCTTGAAAGATCAGAACCTGTGAGCTCTCCCAAGCCCTCTTGGTGTGAAAACCAGCTTTTGTCTCCTGAAGGCTCCCCGAGAGTCCAAGTAATGAAGCCCTTGATTAAGACCTCATTAAAAGTTCATTGACATTCACCAGGGCTGGAGCCCTTCCCACAGCCCAGGGAGGTGGAGTGGAGGGAGGATGCACCCAGCAGGGAAGCATAACATCTGTGTGTGAATGCCCTTTCTGCCACTTCATAGCATTGTTTTCCTGGGCAAATTTTGTAACCTCTTGTGACACCACTTTTCTCATCTCCAAATAACTCCAATTCAGTACTGCAATGAGCAAGTATTTTGAAAGGTTTAGTATGTTTGTGTGTCCTCATTCTTACCACTCACCCCTTTCCTTCCTTCTTCTGGTACAGCAGGCCCTTTAGAACCACCAAGGACACCTCTTTCTTGCAGTGCAGCACTGTGGAGTTTCCCAGGACAGGAAAGACTTGAGAAATAGAGCCAGCCTATTGGAGAACACAAGAGCCTCTGGCCTCTGACAGATGCAGTTGCAATCCACCTGGTCCCCAAAAGAAGAAAGTGCAGCCAGCTTACATCATCTGTGGGCTGTTGATCAGATACTGTCCAAAGGGTATTTATAGATGGCTCGAGGCCTGATGCACAAAATTCGTGCAAGGGGCTCAGCCCTCGAAGCCCCAGCTTCATCCAGAAGGTCATCCGGATGGTCATTCAGCTGTTTGGTCTAATTAGCATATTAGCTCTTTATTATATAGTACTAGAGGCCTGGAGCACAAAATTTGTGCACGGGGGTTGGGGGGTACCCTCAGCCCAACCTGCACCCTCTCAAATCTGGGAGCCCTCAGGGGATGTCCTACTGATGGCTTAGGCCTGATCCCTGTAGTTCTTTGCTGTCTGCGGGGCCCACTTGGTTGCTCCCATGTTGCCATGGTGATGGCCAAGCAGGCCCTGTTCTCAGCGGCCGCCCCACCTACCCCTCCCCCCCCCCGCCAGGAGTGGAGGACTCCAGCAGGGCTATGGGTGCCACCATCTTTGTGTCCGAGTGATGGTTAATTTGCATATTACTCTTTTATTAGATAGGATAATGATAATCAGGTCACCCTTTTGCCCCAGTTTAAGCCTGAGATCCAGGAACTAAGCACAACGGCAAATCTCAGGGTGTGTTCCATAGAATGCTCAGTCTTCCAGATATTTGGTATTCTTGCAAGGGGGTGGAGGCAGGGAATTCTGGGCTGCTTTCCCTCAAGGAAGCTGCAAGGCCACCCTCATATCCATCTGGACTTAGACCTGTTAAAAAAAAATCAACTGAACAAGTTTTAATGATCTTATTGATTTTGTTCAATACTTTATGAATCAGGTAGCATCCCATCTAAAGATAAGAGCTCTGTGGAGCTGTACAAAGTGAAAGGTAGTTATAGGTACAGGGAACAGAACATGAAGTTATACTGGCAAAAAAAAAGTGGGTCTCCATGGCAGATGACCTCACTAGTGCTGGACACACTATTCCTGACCAACTGGCTTAAGGTTCCATTTCTGGGAGACCCAAAACTGTAATTTGGTCTTCATTTGTTGATTAGGGACTTAACATAAGTGACTCCATCTGGGGCCTGAAAATGCTTCTTCTGCTCTGGCATCCTCCTCAACTCTGGGAATCTCCTCCTCTAAGATTCATCAAGAATTTCCATTTTTTAACATCACCTCCAACTTCAAATGGCTTCTCATTCTTCCTTCCTCACCTATGTTTGATGGCTTTCCTTATTCTGGGCAGAGAAAATATTCTTATTTCATTGCCAATCCTTCCCACACTCTAATAGATAGTATACATTTCATGTCTGATTCCTCTACTCACAGCCACGTTTCTAAGAAGTCAAAGCTTTGTTCTTTTTTGCAGAAGAGCCATGGCTTTTAAATCTGTATTTGAGGCATCTTTATAAAGGCTTTCAAAGCTCAAAAATCAGTGAATTCTTTGTTCTCCCTGGTTCTTCCCTACCCAGAAGGCATATTTATAGAGTCCTGTGGCTGTATGGCTGTTTGATGGTCATGACGGTGGCAGTGTCTGCACTAAGAGGGATTAGAGGTAAGTGGTATTGGCATTCTTAAAGTCCAATAACTTAACATGTTCATTTTTGTCTTCCCAATTACAGAATGAATAAAAGACATAGGAATCAGATGAACATATATATTAGCTTGATCACTGATTAAAACAACAACAACAAACAAACCTGGATTGGATGATGTGGACTAGACAACCAAATGGGCTTGATCTTCTGAATTTAACAATTTGGCCCCCTGATCACTGGCCAGGCTGCAGCCTGGAGGTGCTCCCTGTGATGTTATCCTGTGGAGAAGCCAAGGAGGCTTACATCTGAGCACAGCCTGGCTCCCAAGAGATCCAACAGGCCCGGCATCCTCTTCAACACTCACCATTCAAGTAAGTCATTTCTCCTCCCTCAAGAAGAAGAGAATGAGGAGGGGAGAAAGTTGTGGAAATGTTCCTTAAAACATGAACAATTGGAAAAATACCCAATTAAATACCGAAGCATTATTTGTTATTTACCAAAGCATAATAAAGTTCTAAATTCAATTTGCTAATATTCTGTTTCAATATTTTTGCATCTGTATTCAGAGGTTAGATTGCTCTCTTCTTATATTCTTCATGCAATCCTTTTAATGTTGTACCCAGACATTGTGGCACCATGGGGTACCCTATGACCTCCATTTGCCCCTTTAGAGACACCTCCATCTTTCACCTGCTCTCTGCCCTCGGAGGTTGGCTACATAGACCATACAGCTTCCAGTTGGGTGTGGCCAATGAGGGACCCAGGAAGAAAACTGAAGGGTGGAAGGAAAATGAGGTGAGGGCATTTCATTCTCCCAGCCCTTCCCTGGACAGTCGAGGGAATCTGGGACACCCGAGCAAATATCCCAGCTCCAGTCAGGCCTCCCACTAGGTTCTGACAACTACCCTTCCCTCTGCCCCTTCAAGTTGGTAACAGGACTTCAGTACCACCCTTCCCACACCTGTACTAAACACTTAAAGTTCCTAATGTGAGTGTGACCTCACTTTTCTACTGAGGAGCTGGCTGATACCTGTGGCTAAGTTAACTTAGTGGAATGAACTGGAAAGTCTTCTGTTTCTTGCTGTGCTCTGAAACACATTAGATGTAGCAAGAGTTTTCAAGTCTTTGAAGGTCAGAGAACTAATTTTTAGTGCCCTCTTGGCCTAGTGTTTGAGGGATGGCATATTTCTTTGACAAATGTTGAAAATTTTTCTTACATTTATTACTTCATTTAGGTTTCTTCTTCTTTCATCAAGCTTGGTAACTGATATTTCCTAAAGGAGCATCTATTCTTTCAGAAGTTTAAATATATCAGCATTGCCCTAACTGGCTTGGCTCAGTGGATAGAGCGTCAGCCTGTGGACTGAAGGGTCCCAGGTTTGATTCCGGTCAAGGGCCTGTACCTTGGTTGCGGGCATATCACCAGTAGGGAGTATGTAGGAGGCTGCTGATCGATGTTTCTTTCTCATCAATGTTTCTAACTCTCTAATCCTCTCCCTTCATCTCTGTAAAAAAATCAATAAAATGTATTTTATATATATATATATCAGCATGGGATTTTTTACACTTGTCTTCACCTGTTTCAATCTGCTCAGAGTCTGTGATCAGCTTCCCTGTCTCACTCCTAATGTTGTTTTTTCTTATTGTTTTGATTGTGTGTGTGTTTTCTTTTTTAAAAGTTCATTAATTTATTTTTTAAAATACTCATTGAAGTTCACAAAATTGATGTAATCACTTACCAACAAGTTGGACTCTAGAGTTTGAAAGGCACCAGTACAGAAAACTTGTGCACATGCGCCTGTTGACATGTGTGAGGATACTCAGAGAAGATCTGATAAAAACTGGAAAAAACACACACCAACAACTGAAATAAAACTGGCCAGAAGAATGGCTAATAAACTTTGGCACATTCACAACAGACTATTATTCAAATGCCAATGAATGAGATGCAGCTATTCAAATTTACCTCAAAGAATCTCAAAAACATGATGAGGAGCAAATTGCAGAAGACTTCTTACTGCATGAGTCTATGTTCACAATTGTGAAGGGATATATACATATTTGGTAAACTGTTCAGATAAGCAAGAGAATAATAAGCAGAATTCGGGAAAACGTTTATTTGGAAGGCATTTGGGGGGAAATAATAGGAGAAAACAGGAAGCTTCTGGGTAATGTTCTATTTCTTAGCAAAGCATTTACAAGTGTTTTTTTTCTCTCTCATCATTTTCATGATAACAAATATGCAATTCATGTATTTTTGAATGTTCACAAAGTTCATTTAAAAAATATGTGTGATAAACTTGTATAACTGTTCATGGATATTTGTTGAATAGTCTCTGTTTGAAGGAGAGAAAGTTCTGCACCTTTAAATGTATCTCTGAAATTTTGGCTGACCTGTCTGTGGTATTTTAAACTCTTGCTCTAGGATTGTAAATTTCTCATTGTGCTTTTAACTATTCTTGCTTTATAAATTTCGTTGTGATGCCATTTGGCACATAAAATGTTATGATGTCATTATCTTTATTGCACAGTGATTCTTTTATAAATAAAAAAATTCAACACTTCTTTTTCCTCTGTTGCTTTTGACCTGATTTCAATTTCATCTGGTATGAATATTCTTGCTCTGCTTCATTCTATTTACACAACCTCATCTCTTATTTTAATCTTCATGTGTCATTGTTTACTTTGCACTTATTTTCTTTTCCTTTAGTACATAAGGTTGTTCTTTTTCTTTACTTACAAATTATGTGGATGTTACACAAACTTTATTATTCTACTGGTAGCAACTTCTAAATAAAAATAATTTTCTACATATTATCTAATGTTATTAAAATTTTTAAAAGAATTTATTTTTTGCTATTTACTAACATTGAAATGATTCATTCTTGAATAAGGTGAGAAATGCAATTTGCTTTTATTTCTACTCTCCCCTCCAGATCCTCGTATCTCAGTTTATTTTAGGTGATAATTTTTCTAGTTAACTTAATTTCTAAATTATGTAGCTTCTCATTGAATAATTTCTTTTCACACTTTTGCTGTTTTATAATAATTTGTTTACATATTTTCTTGTTCTCATTTCATTTGTAATACTTCTCCCCCACTCTAAAATTCCTTATTATTATTCACTCTCCCACTAAGTTGTAAAAATAGTTGCATGACAATATTTTTAGAAAATGTATGGAAACAGTATTGTTGGCATGTATGTGACATTACATTTATGGGAATTATTTGGTTCACAAGCATTTTATTTTAAAATTTTCTAAACATTTAATGTTTCTGAGAAAGCTGATGACAAACATCCTTTTTCATTCAGAATTAATGAGAACATTTTCCTTTAATTCATGTAGGCTATTTTCTCAACTTTAAAATTAAAAATTTCGACAGAATATGTCTCTATATTGGTATGTGTGTATATATATATAATTCTGTCTGCTACATTGGAGGTTGTATCCCGGGCCCAGCTATAAAAACAAGTTGATGTCTTCGTTGTGCTCAACAGGAACAGTAATGGTGTGCTCATGGACATGCTCGCACGTGGTTTAAACTGATAGCTGTTGCTGATTCCATAGCCTTATTCTGGCGAGGTAGCCGATTATTATGGGGTGAATTGTGTACAATTGTGCAAAATTCATTCGCTGAAGCCCTAACCCTCAGTCTCTCAGAATGTAACTACATTTGAAAATAAGGCCTTTAAAAGAATGATTAAATTAAAATGAGGTCATAAGGCTGAGCCCTAATCCAATATCACTGATGTTTTTATAAGAGGCGATTAGGACACGAGAGAGAGAGAGAGAGAGAGAGAGAGAGAGAGAGAGAGAGAGACTAAGGAGGTGAGAGAGAGAGAGAGAGAGAGAGACAGACAGACTAAGGAGGCCCTGTACAGACAAAAACCCATAAAGACAACCACTGCAAGACAAGGAGAGAAGCCTCAGAAGAAACAAACCCTGCTAATACCTTGATCTTGTACTTCCAGACCCCAAATTGCAAGAAAATAAATTTCTGTTGTTTAGTCCACCCAGTCTGTGGTATTTTATTATGGCAGCCTTGGGAAACTAATACATTGATATTGTCCAATATTTTTGTGGCCTGCTAGAATTTGCTAAAGTGGTTTTAGTTGTTTGAAACTAAGAACACTGAATCCACACATATGTAACTAGAGGCCCAGTGCACGAATTCATGCACTGGTGGGGTCCCTCAGCCTGGCCTGCTCCCTCTCACAATCCAGGACCCCTAGGGAGATGTCGGACTGCTGGTTTCAGCCCAATCCCAGGCTGGCCTGTGGGGATCAGACCGAAACCAGCAGTCTGACATCCCCTGAGGGATGTAGTAGTGGGGCTGGGCACCACGTTGGTCCTGCTCATCCAGGACCCGCTGCGCCTGCTGCTGCCACCTGGTGGCGCACTGCCATGAAGGCAGGAGAGGCTCACACCACCACAGCTGCCCTCACCAGCCCTGAGCCCAGCATCTGGTGCCCATCAGTCAGCTGAGCGGCACTCCCGCTGTGGGAGCGCACTGACCACCAAGGGGCAGCTCCTGCATTGAGTGTCTGCCCCCTGGTGGTCAGTGTGCATCATAGCAACTGGTTGACCAGTTGTTTGGTTGTTCAGTTTTCAGTCACTGGGCTTTTATATATAGAGAGAGATTGTTGTAGAATTGGTTTCCCCTTTCTGATATGGCTGAGGTTGACCAGTTGTTTGGTTGTTCAGTTTTCAGTCGCTGGGCTTTTATATATAGAGAGAGGTTGTTGTAGAATTGGTTTCCCCTTTCTGATATGACTGAGT
>NW_006290024.1:594922-608319 GCF_000327345.1 Myotis davidii | reverse complement strand
TTTTACAGAGAGGAAGAGAGAGGGATAGAGAGTTAGAAACATTGATGAGAGAGAAACATCAATCAGCTGCCTCCTGCACACCCCTTACTGGGGATGTGCCCACAACCAAGGTACATGCCCTTGATCGGAATCGAACTCAGGACCTTTCAGTCCACAGGTCGATACTCTATCCACTGAGTCAAACCGGTCAGGGCTGAATAATGTTTTATTAGACCAATCTTCCTGGAGATTACAACCATAAATTCTGGGAAAAATTTAAAAATCAATATTTTAAAACATTGTTTTAAGGCACTGGAAAGAAACTAAAAGTAGGCATATTCTGGAAGGAACTTGACATTTGACAAATTGTAGTAACACTGGATGTTTCCCATTTTTAAAACGTTTAGTCTGAAAACAGGCCCCAGCCTTCACCATGTGGAGATGGCCAAAGCTTTAATGAAAAACCTGCCTCAAAAGCTGAAAGAGTTTGGCGGAAAGAGCTGGAAGAGTTTGAGGAAACCACAACCACTAGAAAGTTAGAAAGGAACTTTAGAAAGGACAGAGCCAGAGGAGAGAGCCACAAATTCTGTGTATATACTTGGATTAAATTTCAGGCTAATTTCTGAACCACACATGCATGGACAGACTCCAACTAGCTTACCAAGAACAAAATAACTGAACTGAAATTTGAGCTGTTGTCTAAGAGACACAATCTGCACTTTTAGTCCTACCAAATGAATTGCCTGCTAAAATGAGCAAACAGAAATCAATCCTCTTCAGAGGAATATAAAAAAAAAATCCAGATTTTTACAATATAGTATTTATAATGTCCAGAACACATTTCAAAAACATTTGACATAAATGAAGAAGAAAATGTGAGTTATTCTTGAGACAAAACAATCAATAGATATTACTCCAAGATGATCCAGATTTTTGAGTTAGAATTTTAAACCACCATTATAACTATGCTCTTGGGAGTAAATGAAAATATACTCACAATGAATTTAGAGATAGTAATTTTCAACAGAAATATATCAACAGTAATAACAGAATCAAATGGAAATTCTACAACTAAAAATATATTTTAAATAATTATATACACGTATATAAGGATACATGGGAGTCTGAAATAAGAAAGGAAAGTGAGCAATGGCTTCCATAAGAAAAACATTCTCGGATGTGAGGGCGACCTGGCTGCGACATCTGTCACCCCATTGATCGCCAGGGTTGATTCGGCTGATCTGGCTGGCTAGGCGGGTGTCCCCCTCCTCCCTCACCGATCCATGTGCGTCCCTCCCGAAGCTGCGCGCTTGGTCGAAGAGGACAACCTTCCCCCCCCGAGGAGAGGACCGGTCTTCGGTCAAGGGTATACGAGTAGCTGCGCTCCCCTGCTAGAACCTCCAAACAAGCTCTCAAGAAAAACATTCTCTTTCAGTCTAGGTAGCATGTAGCCCAGAACATGGGAGAGAGCATCATGGCCCATGACCCTAAGAAGGTTGCCAGACACTTCATGAGAAGATAATCAGAAGAGATGGGATAGGTCTACTGAATCCATAGGTAATAATTGCCACTACAGTTAACTTATTTTGCCAAGTAGAGGTTTTTTAAAGTTTGCCTTCTATCATCACCATCTTTTTTATTTAAAAATAGAAACCTACAAGTGAAAAGCATATAATTTCAATTCTTCCCCCAAAAAGGTATAGTTGGCAATCTTATATTAATATGTCAAAAGGGGGAGTGGTAGAGAGAAGAATATATCAAAAAAATACTCATGCAATAAAACTACAACTCAAAATGTCATTTGATGGTAATGTATCATATGTAAATTGTTTCCTGACACAAATCTTTCCATTTGAAATCTATATTTTACATTATGATGTATTTCAATACTTTATTTTTATTTTAATACAGTTAAAATGCAAAAAATCACTTCATGGCATTTTTTTAATGAAACAATATCTTTAATGTTATTTCACTTAATTTAGAATATACTGAATTAACAAAGAATTCTCAAGAAGAAAAACTCAAGCTCTTCTTGGACCATTTTACCTCTAGGCAGGAAAGAAAGCAGGTGATGGCAGGAATGATTCAGATGGTAAGGGCTGCATGAAGGGGGCTAAAGATGCCCCCCAGTCAGTGGCTTCTCACCTATGGTCCAGCATGGCTCAGAGCCAAAGGAGTTTATTGCCTTGTTGACACATTTGATGTGGGTTAGCCGTGGTAAAATATTTAGTGTCCTGAGGAGATACGATGTGAGGCTGCTGAGACTTGGTCAGTAAAATATCTACCTGGCACCTAAGTTTGCATCCTGGAATTCAGCTGGGCCAACTCTAACACTGATGAGTTAGAATTTAAAGACTTTTGGTTCTACAGTACTTCAGTTTTCTCAGGATCCTCCAGGGACTCCTTCAATCTTTCCTGCCTCCCAGGCCTAAAACTGAGGTCCTAATTTTCTAGCATCAGTTAGGCCCACTTGTCTGCTCAAGAAACCTGTAGTATAAAATTTATATTGCAAGAAATCTTCTGAAACAGATGGCTGTTTAATAGGGAAAAATATATGTAAACTCTCCTAGACCAGAACCCCCTAGCACTAATCTATTTTCTCTTTATTTTCATGTCTTCAAATTCATGCCTTCTAAATCTGATGATTTTCAGCACAAATCAAAATGCTTACTACCTTCAGGTTTTAAATTTGACAATGGTTTCATCCTCAGGCAATCTTGCATTGTTTTCATAACTCACATTTTATAGTTGTACTGTCATCATGAATCTTATTAAAATACCAGTTGGAAGAGGCTTTTTTCCCCCTAAGTTCCGTCTATTTTATAATTTTGTCTCAAAGGAGAGCTTCGCCTTATACCATATTGCTGCTTTTCTTGAACATCTATGTCCTTTCAATGATTGTGATTTATGTGGGTTTTTTTCTCCCTCAATCTGTCAAAGGGTGTTGATCTAGTATTTAGAACAGAGATGATTTTTCCAGGAATTTCCTTTTTAATCTTTAGCTCTTCTGGGAAAAAGAAACTGCTTAAATGTACTCTACTGTCACTTTGTCAGATCAGAGACTCAAGAGTGTGAAAAAATAAGGGAGTTTTATCCCTCATAGAATTCCTCTTCCAGTTTGCTGTGAGTAGTTGGGAGTTTTCTGACCAACAATCCCAAGCTCTCAATAACACACCTCTTTTGTCAGGACCCGCGTGGTAGCTCCACTGCATTCTATTGGCCAGGACTGTGCCACGCGCCTGGCTGGAGAAAGCACCCCAGGGCCCTTTCTCGGTGTGACCCTCCACACCAGGTGCTTTCCCTGAAAGTGTAGCTAACGTTTGCATCCCAAGTCATCCCCTATGATCACCAAGCCCAGGGTTCACCCTCTTTGCCAGCCATCTCTCATCTAAGTTAGAAGGTTTCAAAGAGGTTTGCACTTACTTCTTAAATGAGCTTTCTTCACATGTGAAACAGATTAGTGGAACATTCTCTTAAAACAATTGGATATTGAGCAAATACACTTTGAGGTTTCTAGTATATGGCTTCATGCTACTGGGTACAAATGTTTCCTTAGTTTTAAACAAATTTGATAATTAAAAAAATTGAGGCTTAAGGATGCACATAAAGAATTAAATACATGTGATCAAGCCATCATCTTTACTCAATTATAATCTTTTAAAGTGCACATGTGACTTTATCTGACCCCTTCCTCAGGAAACCACTCCTTCATCCTTTGTCCATGTGGTTTAGTGCAGCTAACCCCATTCCCACTACTATAGAAGTGGACCTGTGATGCAGGCCTGGCCAGTTAGTTTTTTAGTCCCCACCCACATTGGTCCAGAGACTGACACATGATCCAGGCTTGTCCACTCAGAGTCCTCCCCAGATCTTGGCCTTGCAGGAGTTATCAACAGGATGCTTTTCTTCTCTCATCTGGGGCTCCAGAACCATACTGGCCGGGAGCGCTGGAGGCCGTCCTGTAGCCAATTGGAGGAAGCCCATCTGAGAAACATCCAACCACAGGCAAGACTTTCCAGGGATGAGGAGAGAGGCAGCATCCTGATGATGATGTTAACGCTCTGGTACCATGTGCGCCTGTGTTGAGAAACTGGCCTTCCTCCTGCGTCTCCTTGGCTCTCACTGATTACCATGGTTACACTTCTGACACCGTGTGTGAGGGTTTCCCCCACCAAGCAATTCTCTGTGACTGCAGCCGGTATCCTACAGTGTAACTCCATTCTGACACTGTCCACCTGGAAATAGCCTCAGATACCAGACTCTCCCACTTCAGATGCCATTTGCAAGTTGTAGGTTCCCAGGTTACCCCCAATGTCAATCTGACTTGGCTATAAATCAGAGGTTCCCATGACCCCCTCTTCAGGCTCAATTAATTTGCTAGAGCAGTTCATAGAACTGAGAAATGCTTACATTTACCAGTTTATTAAAGGATATGATAAAGGATAAAGATGAACAGATAGAGGAAGAAGAACAAATGATCTGGGAGGGTCCCAAGCACAGGAGTTTCTCTCCATGGAGTTGGGATGGGTCACCTCCTGGAGTGGATGTGCTCACCAACCTGGAAGCTCACTGAACCCCCCACTGTAGGGATTTTATGGAACACCACATACAGGCATGATCAATCATGAACTCCATTTCCAGCCCCTCTCCCTTCCCTGGAGAATAGAAGGTGAGACTGAAACTTGCAAGCTTCTAATCTAATAGGGCGTGGTCTTTCCTGTGACCAGCACCCATCCCGGAGCCATCCAGGAGCCCACTCAGAGTTGCCTCAGTGGAACAAAGGACCTTTCTATCTCCCAGGAAGTTACCAGGGTTTTAGGAGCTCTGTGCCAGGAACTGGGGCCAGAGGGCAATATATATTTTTTATTATCTCACAGTTCCTGATGCCAGATCTGTGTCCTTGGACTTTCCAGTTACAAATGCTAATAGACTCCCTGTCTTATTTAAGCTGCCCTCCATCTAGATTTCTGACAGTCATAGTCAAAGTAATCTGAGCATTATATAAGCTGATTTCTCTTATCATCACTAAGCATTTTCATAAAATAACCTTTTTATATTCTACCTGATTTATGTGAATTATAGGCCCTACTCCATACTTCCTACTCTAGCTATCAATCACTCACTATGGATAAACAAGATAATGAGAAGTGGAGGGCTGGATGAAATTAATATTTACTGAGCACATATTAGGTGTCAGGGACCTAATTTAATTTTGCAATCGTCTTTTGCCATTACATTTAATTCTCACAGTGACTCTGGAGGTTGATGTATTTTCACTGTTTTACAGATAAACACCCCTTCCCCCACACACAGAGTTTCTAAAATGAATTCAAAAGCCCTTTTGCCATCATTACTTGCCCTCCTTCTCTCCCTCTCCCACCACTTAATTTACATCACAAGAATGAGAATATAGTGAAGTCATATTAACACAACAGGGTTAAAATACTGCATAGCCACATTTGGGTTTCATGAAAATCCCTGACTTTTATAGCATTTTCTTAATTTTGACACACATTTTTTGCATTTTAAAACTTTTATATTGGGATATGTCTACAATTGATGTCATATTTAATGGATGCTCTTCTTTTTCTTGAGAAGTTATTATTAAAGCAATGGCGCATCCTCCATTAGAGGCATGTGAGAATTAAGGAAACAAAGTAATGAACCTTCATATACTGTTATGTTGTGGGATAAAGAAGGCAAATTTGATTACCTCCCTTGCTCAGCTGACTTGCCTAGAGTAGATCCTTAATAACAATTTACTTCACTGAATAGATAAAAATGAAGAAACCATGATGCACAGATTGTGTGTGTGTGTGTGTGTGTGTGTGTGTGTGTGTGAGAGAGAGAGAGAGAGAGAGAGAGAGAGACTTGTCCTTTGTCATCAGAAGCAGAATTTAAGTTTTCTGGTGTCTAGCCAAAATAGTTTGTCTGAGTCTTTCCTGAGCCTCTGCCTGCCAGTCTTCCTGGCAAAGCATCAGTGTGAACCCCAGATCTGACCAGGGTCAATGCCACGGTGAGAGTTTAGAAATCAGATGGAGGAGCTAGTAAGTTTGTTCATAGCTCTGGGTCCTTGAGGCAAAGTCATATCATGGGTCAGGCCTGTGACATAGATGATGACGCTCAAGCAGATCACCAGGCAGATAAGAGGGAGGGCAGAAGGCTCCACTCTGGAGAGCCGGATCTCTTGATCTTCTGGGAGATAATACTTTTAATTTTCATCAGCACAAGACTACACCCCAAACCAGAAGGGGTTTGCCTAATCCATCATGCTCCCCGGCCACACAATGGGACCCCTGACAAGCAGAACATCAGGAGTAAGAGAAATGGACATCATGAATGCTCATGAATTGCAAATGCTTCTTCATTAAAGGATACTATCTTGCTTGGGACCATCTGCTTAATATAACTGGACCCAGGTCCTCAGGCCAGAAACATCTGCCACTTTAATAATTTCACCTCTTAATTAAAGTACAACCAAAAGGAGGCCAAACATAGCTATGACCCTAGACACATCAGATTTAGCCACAGAGCAGAGAACACATCTGCCTTGGCCCGACATCAATAGGAACACATAGGTATGCAGTTCATTCAATAGATGTGATAAAACAAATTTTAGCAAGTGAATCCCCTTTCCCCATTGTCTTTATGCATCATATCAAAGACATGTTGTCTTCAAATTTAATTGATCTTCCACTGGTAGGGCCTCCTGACCAGTGGTCTTTTAGTTGCTCTGCCCTGAGGCATCTTGGTCAAGCAGTTAATGACCTATAAATAAACACTTTAATACACTGGTAGAGGTGCTATTTAAAGGAACCCTGAACTAATCCTTTGTACCACAAAGAATTCTTTTGTCATGCAAATAGTCCCCCTTAATTGACCTGTTTTGTAGGTTCAGATTTTCATATCAATTTCACGTGCAGCATCAAAGAAACGATGTGTGGCAACACTCCAGCACTGAGCAGAAAGGCACTAAATAAATGGCGGGTGACACTATTATTTCTCACTTTGGGATGCAACCACGTCATTTTGAACTTTGATCAAATTGTAAGTATGCCACAGAGATTCTAGGTATGCATCTGTCTACCCCATTCTATTTGTCTGTAACCTTTCTAAGAGCCTAGATCAGTGGTTCTCAACCTTCTGGCCCTTTAAATACAGTTCCTCATGTTGTGACCCAACCATAAAATTATTTTCATTGCTACTTCATAACTGTAATGTTGCTACTGTTATGAATAGTAATGTAAATATCTGATATGCAGGATGGTCTTAGGCAACCCCTATGAAAGGGTTGTTCAACCCCCAAAGGGGTCGTGACCCACAGGTTGAGAACTGCTGGCCTAGATGCTTCAATGTCTTCTGTTTTTTTCATATAGTTATCCTACACTGAGTTCTGTACCCCAGCAGTGGATGCTGGCAATATAATTAAGTGAGAAACAGGACCCATCATTGTTTATCACTCACTCACTCAACAAGTATTTGTTAAGCATTGTTTCATGCCCTTAGAATGCAGCCATAAACAAACCAAGGTAATGATTTTATAGAGCTTTGTTCAAGTGTAATAGAGAACCAAATACACACATATATGAATAACTAAAATGTCAGTAGTAAATGTTAACTATGAAGAAGAATGAAGCAGGTGGAGAAACTCTTTTAAACAGTCTTTCTCAGGGAACATCTCTCCTCGGAGGTGTAAGCATAACGCTGGGAGGTGCTGGAGAAGGCCACGGAGTAGGTGGGAGGAACAGCAAGTGGAGCGGCCCTGAGGGAGAAGTGTGTTTGGTATTTGGGGGAACAGTAAAATCCATGGAACAGAAGGCTTAAAAGCAATGGTGGCAGAAAGCGAACTTTAAGAGGCATGTAGGGCCCAGGTCACATACAGCTTGCATGAATGGTAGAGACTTAGTCCTAAGAGGTGTTTGTATGACGGAGAAGGATGATGCCAAGCTCCAACGACTACAAAAGGCCGGACTTGTCATATTTTGTTCAGCCCTTTCTTCCCTGGAGGGAAAGGACGAAGCAGAGATTCTGAAAAGCATCATAGCATCACAAGCCTCTAAACATCCACTAAAGCCTTGAAAACTCTTCAAAGCTTCCAAAGCCACAAACGTGTCGGTGAGGACCCTAAGTCCCAAGATTCTCATTTGAAAGTTTTAACCTGAATAAATTCTGGTATTCTCTATGATCCAGGTTCAAGAGAGTGTCTATCAACCATAAGTAAATAAAAAGTTATTCAAAAACCCCTGGCTGGTGTGGTTCAATTTGTTGGACATCGTCCTATTGTCTGTGAACATGGGTTGTGCATATGTGCATACAAGTTCTTTGGTTTATCCACCCACCCCCACTCTCCCTCTGAGATTTCACAGTCTGCTCTATGCTTCTATGTCTCTGGATCTATTTTGTTCATCAATTTATTTTGTTCATTAGATGCCACATATGAGAGTGACATTTGTCTTTCCCTGACTGGCTTATTTCACTTAGCATAATGCTCTCCAGGTCACTCCATGCTGTCTTAAAGGGTAAGAGAGCCTTCTCTTTTACTACTGAATAATATTCCCTGGTTTAAATGTACAACAGCTTTTTTATCCACTCACTATGATGGTTTATGATGTGTCAACTTGGCTACAATAAACTACAAGGACAGAAAGAAGAACAGCAGTCTCCCAGTTATTCAATCAAACACTAATCAGGTGCTTCAGTAAAGGGATTTTGCAGATGTAATTAAGGTTCCTAATCAGTTGGCTCAAGAAAGAGCACTCCAGTGAGCCTGACTCAATCAGTGGAAGCCCTTTAAGGGAGGGCTTACCAGCTGTGGGCAAACTACTGCCCGTGGGCCAGATCCGGCCCATTTGAAATGAATAAAACTATTGAAAAAAAAGACCGTACCCTTTTATGTAATGATGTTTACTTTGAATTTATATTAGTTCACACAAACATTCCATCCATGCTTTTGTTCCGGCCCTCCGGTCCAGTTTAAGAACCCATTGTGGCCCTCGAGTCTAAAAGTTTGCCCACCCCTGGCTTAGGCAGTCCCTGAGCCAGACTTCAAACAGCAATTGAGTCTAGAACTGCTTTCAGCAGAACAAAGGAATTTTTTTAAAAAAGTATCTTTATTGTTGAAAATAATACAAATGTACCCCCCCCCCCGCCATTGACCCCTTCTAGCCCACTCCCGCTACCCCTACCCCTGTCTTCACCACCCTATTGCCTGTGTCCCTGGATTATGCATATATGCACTCAAGTTCTTTGGTTGATCTCCTCCCACCCATCCACTCTGGATTCTCCTCACACAGCTCTAGTCCACTCTGCCCTCCCTCTGTGGGAGCCCAAGGTGAGTGGCTGCACATGGAATTTTGTGCATTGGCCCTTAAGAGGGTGCCTGCCTTTCCAGCCTTCTCTCCCTGGCAGACAGCAACCCCACTGCTTTTCACAGCCAGCTGTTATGTGAGTACCTTTCTCAGTTCTGGTGCTCTGAGCTGGGAAGCCCAGCTTAAAGTTTAGACCCCAAAGTTCTCAGTCGCAACCCCACAGCTGA
This sequence comes from Myotis davidii, assembly GCF_000327345.1. Lineage (NCBI taxonomy): Eukaryota > Metazoa > Chordata > Mammalia > Chiroptera > Vespertilionidae > Myotis > Myotis davidii. The sequence goes on along the minus strand of NW_006290024.1, from coordinate 598,802 downwards.
CACCTCTCTCTGGAACTTCAGTTGCTGCTTATGGGAGGCTGGCCAGCCCTCTCAAGCCTCCGCACTTTCTACCAGTCTCTATGGAGTCTCCACTTTCCGTCCTTGGTTATCAGGGTCTCTCCAGCTAGTCTTTGGTTGATTATTCAGGATTATTTTTCTGTATTTTAGTTGTAATTCCAGTTGGTCCTGGGAGAGTGTCAATGTAGCTTCCACTTACTTTGCCACTGCCCTTTTAGAAATCCTAGTTGATATTTTCCTTCATGTCTAGTTTGTCAAATGTTTTCTATCATGAAAGAGTTGAGATTTGTCAAATATTTTTTTTTCTGAGTCTATTGGGATGCCACCTGATTTTTATTTGCTATTTTGTTGATATGAGGTATGACATTAATTGATTTTCTGATGTTGAAACAATCCTGTGTTTCTAGGATAAATTCAATTAGTTTGTGGAGCATTGTGCTTTTTTATTATGTTGCTGGAATTGATTTGCTAGTATTGTTGAGAATGTTTTAGTTCCAGAATATTTGTTGGTCTGTAGTTTTCATTTCTTGTGATGTTTTTGGTTTTGGTGAGGATAACATTGGCCTCATATAAAGAGTTAGCAGCATTCCTTCACTCTTCTATTTTTTGAAAGTGTTTGTGAAGAATTGGTATTAACTCTTTTTTTAATATGTGGTAGAATTTGGTAGTGAAACCGTCTGGACCAGGGCTTTTCTTTGTGGGTAGTTTAGTATTATTATTAATATTATTTTATTTTTATTTTTTGCTAATCTTCACTGGAGGATTTTCTTTTTCCATTGATTTTTAGAGAGAGTGGAAGGAAGGAGTGGAGGGAGGGAAGGTGGGGAGAAAGTAAGAGAGAAAGAGAGAAATAGAGAAAAACATCCATGTGAGAGAGACACATAAATTGGTTGTCTCCCACACTTACCCAGACCAAGGGATTGGGATCAAACCTGCAACATATGTATGTGCCCTTGACTGGAAGTGGGATCTGAGACCCTTCTGTGCTCAGACTGCCACTCTAAGCACTGAGTGATACCGGCCAGGGCTGTGGGTAGTTTTATTTTATTTCATTTTATTTATTTACTAGTAGCCTGGCGCACAAAAATTTGTGCGCTCGGGGGTGGGAGGGTTAGGGGTGGGTCCGGACCCCTCAGCCCGACCTGCACCCTATGTCATGTTCCAGGACCCCGGCCACTTCTGGCATAGGCACAGGCCTACAGGCTTGGGGTGGCCTGGCTCCTGAGGCCCCATTTTATCAAGAGAACAAAGTTGGCGTTAGTTACAGCCCTCACTGAACCCAGTACAGTGCATCTGTGAGTACAAGTGCCTCGTTCATGTGCCTGCTTCACCCTATTGACCTCGTGCATGTGCCTGCTTCGCCGTACTGAATTACTAACATCTTGAGGACATAGCTCTGTCTTATCCTGCTTCAACTTCAGTTCCGGCCTGGTGCCAGGGACCTGAGAGGGTTTGCTGAGTGAGTGAGTGAATAATGAGTGAGTAAGTGAATGAGTGAATGAATGAGTGAGTGAGTGAATGAGTGAATGAATAAGTGAATGAGCAAGCAGCTATGGGGCTGGAACTTCTGCTGCGTTGCCATGGCAATGCAGCAGAAGTTCCCACCCCACTCCCAGCTGCCTGACACCCACCCTGGGAAGTTCCCACCCTCCTCCCAGCAGCCCTTCGCCTCTCTCCTGGCTCCATAGTTCACACCCCGCTCCCAGCTGCCTGATGCAAACCAGGGGAAGTTCCCACCCCACTCCCAGCTGCCCGGCACACCTCTCCTGGCTGCATAGTTTGCACCCTGCTTCCAGCTGCCTGATGCAAACCCCAGGAAGTTCCCTGCCCCACCCAGCTTCTCTGATCACCAGCTGGGCAATGGCGGCCCCGGTTCTCTGATCACGGGCCGGGGGGCAGGGCAAAGGCGGCCCTGGGGGACACCTTTGCCCTGCCACCCGGCTCTTGCCTGCCGCCTGGGTTTCGGATTACCATCAGAGGCAGGCAGCTTCTTCCGTCCTTCCCCTTTCGCCTCCCAGCATTGCGCCTATGTATGCAAATTAACCGCCATCTTTGTTGGTGGTTAACCACCATCTTTGTTGGCAGTTAATTTGCATATCACCCTGATTAGCCAATGGGAAGCATAGCAAAGGTACGGTCAATTACCATGTCTGTCTATTATTAGATTAGATTTATTTATTTACTTATTCAAATTCTTTATTGTTGAAAGTATCCTATCTAATAATAAACAAATAGGGTAATTAACTGTACCTCCGCTAGCTTCCTATTGGCTAATCAGGGAGATATGCAAATTAACTGCCAACAAAGATGGTGGCCAGAAGCCACACAGCTGAAGTGAACATGTTTGCTTGCTCCAGTGGTGGAGGAAGCCAAGGTTCCCCACCTGCTGCAGCCTGGCTCTGAGCTCCTGAAGCAACAGCTCCAAAAGCAACAATGTTTCAATTATCGAAGCTAAACAAACCCAAGATACCTGCTTTCAGCCGGGTGCAGCCCCAGAGCTGGAGCGAGCAGGACAGCAGCAACATTTCAATTATAGAAACCAAACAAACTCCAGATACCTGCTTTCAGCCAGCCACAGCCTCAGAGCTGGAGCTGGCTCTCAGCTCCAGTGACAGCTATTGAAGGTAAATAAATCCCAGAATAAAAAGAAAAAGATAAAAAGGAGAGGCTGGGAGCTTCAGTTGCTCGCCAGGGAATGACTGGTCACTATGATGCACACTGACCACCAGGGGGCAGACACTCAATGCAGGAGCTGCCTTCTGGTGGTCAGTGCGCTCTCAAAGCGAGGAGCGCTGCTCAGCCACAAGCCAGGCTGACGGCTGCCAGTACAGCAGTGGTGGTGGGAGCCTCTCCTGCCTCCTCAGCAGCGCTAAGGATGTCCGGCTGCAGTTTAGGTCTGCTCCCCGCTGGTAATTGGACATCCCCGGAGGGCTGCCAGGCTGCTAGAGGGATTTCTGATTGTCATCTTAGGCCCAATCCCCCAGGGAGCAGGCCTAAGCCAGCAAGTGGTCATTCCCTGAGGGGTCCCAGACTGCGAGAGGGCACAGGCTGGGCTGAGGGACACCTCCCCTCCCCCCGAGTGCACAAATTTTTGTGTAATGGGCCTCTAGTTACATATAATATTACATATGTCTCCTTTTCCCCTCATTGACCTCACCCGGGCCACCCCCATGCCCCAGCACATGACCTCACCACCATAGTGTCTGTGTCCATTGGTTATGCTTATATGCATGCATACAAGTCCTTTGGTTGATCTTTATCCGCCCCTGCCTTCCCTCTGAATTTTGAGGGTCTGTTTGAGGCTGCTCTGTCTCTGTATCTATTTTTGTTTTTCAGTTTATGTTGTTCATTATATTCCACAAATAAGTGAGATCACTTGATATTTATCTTTCTCCAACTAGTTTATTTCACTTAGCATAATGCTCTCCATGTCCATCTATGCTGTTGCAAATGGTAAGAGTTCTTTTTCTTACAGTAGCATGGTATTCAATTGTGTAGATTTCCACAATTTTTTTAATCCACTCATCTGCTGATGGGCACTTGGGCTTTTTCCAAATCTTAGCTATTGTAAATTATGTTGCTATGAACATAGGCGCGCATATGTCCTTTCTGATTGATGTTTCTGATTTCTTGAGATATATTCCTAGAAGTGGGATTACTGGGTCAATTAAAAATGGGAGTTCCATTTTTAATTTTTTGAGGAAACTCCATACTGTTTTCCACAGTGGCTGCACCAGTCTGCATTCCCACCAGCAGTGCACGAGGGTTCCTTTTTCTCCACATCCTCTCCAGCACTTGTTTGTTGATTTGTTGATGATAGCCATTCTGACAGGTGTGAGATGGTACCTCATTGTTGTTTTGA
>NW_006290024.1:564081-593385 GCF_000327345.1 Myotis davidii | reverse complement strand
AATGAGCTTGGAAGTGTTCCTTCCTCTTGAATTTTTTGTAGTAGTCTGAGGAGGATAGGTTTTAGTTCTTCTTGAGTCAGTTTCTGTATAGTAAACCATCAATTTTATGGACCTCAATTTAACAGACTTTGGACATAATGGACAAAATTTCCTGTCCATATGTCATGTGTGAAAATTAATACTCTGTTAATCTAAAAATGTGTTTAACCAAGATTTGCTTAAAATTAAATTACAAGTTAATTTTTTTTGTTATTAATTCACTGTTATTTTTAACAACTTTTAGCTAATAGGCCATATGTTGGAACAACACTGTCGTAATTTCACAGACATAAATCAATATTGCATACCTGCAACTATAGTCTACTTATTTAAATCCAAGAGTCACTGTTTGTAAACAGTGCTCTGAGAATGATTAGCATGTGATCACACTACATCCCGGGTGGCACTGGTTCCGTTGTCTTAAGGTGTGACTTTAACCCCTGCAGACCGATGTTCCCAGTGTGCTAAGCCTTGAGCCAGCCAGGTGCATCTGTTTACTTGAGGTGACTGGTGAATGCACACACTTAGACCCAAATTAGTCTAGTATATCAAAGTTTTCCTGTAATTATATCTTTCTAGGAATTTATCATTTCATCTAAGTTATCTAATTATTGGAATACAATTGTTCATAGTATTCCTTCACAATCTTTTTTTTTTTAAATTTCTTTAAGATCAGTATACTGTGCCTTTTATCACTTCTGATTCTGGTGTTTTGTGTGTGTTTTTGTTTTTTTTGGGGGGGTGTTTTTTTTGTCATTAAGGGAAAACTGTTTCTCTAGTCACAAATTCTCTATTCATAAATCACAACATTTCTGATACTAAATGTGCACAGTGTTCCACATCAAGAAATTTTCCAATTCTCTGCAGAACTACTGGATGTCCTACAATTTAATTCTCTCTTGACACTGATTACCCAGAGTTAGTGTAGACCGGACAGGTTAAGGGCTCTGTCTCAGAAGACTGCCCCCACTTCAGATGACAGTTGCAAGTAGTGGGTCCTGGGGTTACCCACACTTCATCCAACTTGGATCCAAGTCAGGGGTTCCCAGGACACTAACCTCAATTCACTAATTTGCTGTAATGGCTCAGAGGACTCAGGAAAGCACTTGCCTAACATGTACTGGTTTGTTATAAAGGATTTTATAGAGGACACAGGTGAGCAGTCAGATGAAGAGGTACATAGGGTGAGGTCTGGAAGCATCTCGAGTGCAGAAGCTTCCAACCCATGGAGCTTGAGGTGCACCACCCTCCCTGCACGTGGATTTGTTCACCAAACTGGAAGCTCCCTGCCCCGTACTAGGATTTTTACAGATCCCACTACACGGGGATTAACTGAATCCGCAGCCCTTCTCCCCTTCAGAAGTCAGGAGGTGGGACTGAATTTCCAACTTTCTAATCACTGGGCTGATTCCTCTGGCAACCAGCTCTCATCCTCCACATATCACCTCATTAGCATAAACTTGGTGTGATTGGAAGGGGCATATTATGAACAATAAATTCCTCCTCTCTTTTCACTCAGGAAATTATGAGGGTTTCAGCTCTGTGCCTGGAACCCATGAGGAAGACCTAATATATATATATATTTCTTCTTATATCACAATAAATCTAGCTAAAGAGTTGTCAACATTGTTATCTTTTTTAAAAAAATATATTTTATTGATTTTTTACAGAGAGGAAGGGAGAGGGATAGAAAGTTAGAAACATCAATGAGAGAGAAACATCGACCGGCTGCCTCCTACACACCCTTCACTGGGGATGTGTCCGCAACCAAGATACATGCCCTTGACCGGAATCGAACCCGGGACCCTTCAGTCCGTAGGCCGAAGCTCTATCCACTGAGCCAAACCAGTTAGGGCAACATTGTTATCTTAAAAAACAGCTTTTGGTTTCCCTGATTTTTCTCTATTTTTTTTCTGTTTCCATGTTAGTGTTTGTTCTAATCTTTATTATAAATTTCCTTGTACTATCAGTTTAATAGGCTTTCCTTTCTCCAGTGTTGTAAGGTAGAAGGCTAGATTGATTTCAGATCTTCTTAATATTCATTTATAACTATAAATTTCACTTTAACCACTGTTTTAGCTGCCTCCCTAAATTTTGATATGTTATTTTTTAATTTTCATTTACCTCAAAGTATTTTATGACTTTTCTTTTGTTTCCTTCTTTAACTTATTATTTATTTAGTGGTGTGTTGTTTAATTTCCACATATTTATTTCTCAATTTCCCCCTGCTATTGATTCCTAATTTCTTCCTATTGTGGGAAAATAACTTTGTGTTATTTTTATCCTCTTAAATTTATTGAGATTTGTTCTATGGCCTTGCATGTGACATGCCTTGGAGGCTGAATCTGTGTACATGTGAGAAGAATATATCTTCTGTGGGTGTTAGGTGGAATGTTCTACAGATTTCTGTTAAATCCAATTGTTTCAGAGGGCTTCTCAAGTATTTTATTTGTCGATTTTCTGTTCAGTTGTTTACCCCATGAATGAAGTATTTAGGTCTCCAACACTTATTAATTGTCTATTTTACCTTAATTTTTGTTAGTTTTTGCTTCATATATTTTGGTGTACTAATATTAGGTGCATACATGTTGACAACTGTTACACCCTCCTGGTATATTGAGCTTTTTATCATTATGAAATGTCCTTCTTTATAGTCTATGAAAGAGAGTTTATGAAATACAAGTGCAGGCAGACTTCATTTTATTGCACTTTGCAGATTCTGTGTTTTCTTACAAATTAAAGGCCAAAGCCTCACCAGCAGGACGGTGGACTTGATGTACGGCAGTGGTCCGGCACTGGCCCACAGTCTCCGAGGTATGCCTGTACACATTGGCAAAGCATGAGCTTGGAAGTAAGATTCCCAGCTTCCCAATCGCCTGTGTCTCACGTGCATTTCATGGCCATCTGTGCCACTGAACCAATCAATCGGAGTCAGAGGCAGAGTGTGCTGGTCACCATGGAGACCCTCAGAAGGAAGAAGCCCTGCATCATCCATGTCCGAGGGCAGGAGAGTGCGAGGAGCCTGCCGGGGCCTTCCTGCTAGGTCCTTGCTACTCAGGTGTGACCAGAAGCACCAGCATGTTCAGGCTCTACCTGGAAACACAGAACCCCCACCCCACCCCAGACCTACAGAGCCAGACTTTGTATTTCACAGGTGCTACCTTAGCACATAAACATCTCATCATCAGTGGGAGTCACAGAGGCTGTCACCCTGGCTGTACACTGCCATCACCAGCAGGGAGGGTGCCCCCCAGACACAGGGATCGGAATCCCAGAGTGGACCCAGCATGGGATTCTAATGTGCAGCCCAATCCTGAAATTGCCCAGAACAATCAACATCTTCTCCCACGCCTCGATCATAACATTTGTGATAAACACTAATTTATAGGATACTTTCTACCCATCACCATGCCAAGTAGCTCACACTTACTATGTCCTTTTAGCCTCTACCATAACATCAACACGACGTGGCACCTTCATTTAAGTAACATGTCCAACCTCAGACAGCTGGTAAAAGGCAAAGGGCAGACTGAAACCCAGGCTGCCTAATTTCTATGCTCTTCATTATAATGTAGCCACCATTGGCTTGTGCCTCTCACTAAAATGTGACCTTTTACAAAAATCGTGCACCTGTGGATGAGGACAGTGGGTGGGGAGTGAGGGAGGAGGGTGGGGTGGGAACTGGGTGGAGGGAAGTTATGGGGGGAAAAAAGAGGAACAAATGTAATAATCTGAATAAAGATTTAATACAATAAAATGTGACCTTTTGAGATTGAGAATTGTATTATTTTCTCTCGACCTCTGGCTCAACATAGGTGCTCAATAAATATTGAAGAACATTAAATGCATCATTAACTTGGTATATCGCAGATGCACAATAAAAGGTCAATGGGTAAAAGTACGAGTGAGACACAGCCCAGAACCCAGAGGATGACATGGTCACCCTTTTCCTCCCTCAGGGCAGTATTGGGAGCTCAGCTGATGCCAAACAATGTTTTATCGTTTTATCTGAGACTGACCTCAACTCATTCCTCATTAGGTGAGCTCATGAATGGCTCTGTGGTCCCCATGTCAGTCATCAGAGAGCAGAGTACAAGAGAGGGCCGACTAAAGGAACTACAGTCCATTCACCATTACCGTTTCCGTTGAAGTTCTCGGCCCTGTGCAATCAGCAGACATCTGCACAGGCTTCTGGAAGGCCTGCACAAAGCTACGCTTTTGGGACCAGACTGCAATGCTGATCATCTGCTCAACTTCCTTTCCACTGAAGTGCTCCCCTCCACTCCAACATGCACCTCACACTCACACTCACACACCCAGGTCCCCATAAAAACCCAAGAGAGCTCAGTGAGTTACTCTGATGTTTATTTTAATGCATCTTAGTCCACACAGTTGATATAAAATCAGAAAAAGCAAAGCAAAAACAAAAGGTCTGGAGTCTTAGCATCAGAAGGGCACCATATATACATCTACAGTTGGTGGCCGATACAAGTCATTGCCAGACAGTCCTTGGAGACAGAGAACAGCCTAGACCCAGCGGAGCCCTGGAAACTCATGGCTGAAAGGGTCTAGAGACTCGTTCTGACCCTCCGACCGCAGGGAAATGTGGGAGTGATAAAGCTGCGTTTATGACTTATTATCATAATGATGATAGCAGCCCAGCCAGGGACAAAGGCAGTTATAAACCATTTATATTACACAGAATTATTCAGTCTCCATTCTACTTTATGGTGTAAAATTGTTAATTGAATTTCCAGTGAGTAGTTTAGAAGATTAGTGATCATAAGGAATGGTAAATACATAGCACCATTTCATAGGTTTTATTGTGTCACTAATTTCTCATCTAGACGTGTGACCAGGACACCCACCTCAGGGGCGAGCATTCCGAAGCCACAGCCGTGATTTTGCCAAGGGCTCCAGTTTGAGGGTTTTGTCCACGTGCGTAAGGCTTGGCGTGGGCATGGGCAGCGTGTGCCTCTGTGAGAACACAGCTCACCACTGTGAGAGGGCTTTGGCCATTTGGGCTTTCTACCCACACTTTGGTTTTCTAAACGAGGTGGAGTGGGAGGGAGGTATCTTCTTTTAAATGAAAGGGAAGGGGCGAGATGGAGTTATTTAATTTCTGGATAAAACAAAACAAAACAAAAAAACAAAAAACAAAACAATAATACTGAGCTTGATTATACAGTTAGGATGTAAAGTTCCTTAGCTACTTCTTTAAGGTTTCAACACAAGGCTGATGGTCAACACATAAAGCAAACAATACTATGTACATATATGTAAAAAGTGTTATAAATAGGTTTTATAAACCGTAGATATTATATACATCTTCAATCAACACTAACCCCTGCCCCCCCCTCCCAACTGCACTCTGTTTGGTTTGGTTTGAGTTTGGGTTTTTGGCTAGCTTTGGGTTTTTGTTTCTTTTTTTCGGTTGCCTTCCTCCCTCCCCTGCGTATGCCCAGAGCCTCAGGTGAACTGGGCACCTCAGTCGCGTTTCCGTAAGATCACATAGATGAACCCACTGAGCAGAGCCAGGGGGAACGCCACCCAGGCCAGGATGTAGGCGAATCCATAGGAGTACTCAGAGTTGTGGATGTGCCATTCTGTGTGTCTCACCGTGTAGATGGACGCTGCGCTCATCACACACAGACCTGGGAAAAGAGAAGGACAATCCGAGTGAGGGAGAGATCACAGGGGGGGCCCCTCTCCACCACCGGCTGCAGGGTCTACAGGACCTGGGCACTTGCCCACACTACTCGCTGCCCTGAACACACACACACACACACACACACACCAGACCCCCACATGGGCTGCAGGGAGGCAGACACCGCTGCATGCGGAGAGCACGTAGGACTCTGGAAGAACCTGCTGCCGGGTCCAGGAGCGACAGCAAGGGGCTAGAAGGTACAGGGACACACGAAACAATCAGCACTCCACTTCCAATCTGTGTGACCCAGGCCATCCATCATCTTTGCCATCTTTTCTGCCCCATTTCTCTTGCTTTAACTGTCACCAATTCCCAGTTACCACAGAGTGTTCAGCGAGAATTCAGGTTGCAAGATAAACCTACCTATCTCCTTACAAGGATGGTTCGGCATAGGAACCTGTGACCACTCTCCAAATGAGGGAGTGTTTTCTGGAGCCAATGAAAGTGCAGTGACACGTTACCATTATCGGAGTTGTGTCATGGCAACAGTGTTGGGCTCCAGGCAGAGCACAGGGGCAGGACTCCATGCTAATCCCCTCAGCAGGACTGTCATATAAGACATGAACAACCAGACAGAACATACGGAGATGGAAAGTGAGGAGACAAGGAGGAAGGACAGGGCATGCAGGGGGAGACTATCAAGGGCAAGCTCATTGCACCGGGCCCCTTTCAACAGCTCTTGGTTCCTCCAAGGTTGGATTTGAAGCCAAAGAGGGTGCAACGATGTTACATACACAGGTAGGCCAGGCCACCCTCTCTGGCTACCACTGCAGCCCTTGGGTGTGGGAAGGAGAAGAACATGTCCACCTTGGTCCTCATGAAGCAGGTAAGTTCAAATGCGATAGTCCATGCTCACCATGGCAGTCAGGATCCCCTGTGGGGCAGGGTCCAGTGACCTCAGCACCCAGCCTGGAGTTGCACAAAGCCTGCTCTGTTTCCTCCTGAAAGCAGGGTCTTTGAAAGGCTCTGAGTGACTCTATTATGAATGCAGCAGGCCGTGTGGGATTCCTGCGGTTCCAAAGCTCCCAATGGTCTGGACCACCTACATCTAACCTCACTGCTATTTAATGGGACACTGCAACTTTGTTTGAATAAAGTGCAGAATTGGAATTTGTCACATTCACTGCCCTGATAATACTGTCCTTCTGCAAGTCAGAGCAGAACACTCCTACTCCACTGGCCCCCGTCGGGAAAGCCACACAATAGTCTTAGCCCTACAGTGGGATCAGAGCCAGGATCCCGCTACCTACGGAAAGTCTGAGAGGCAGCGAGGACATCTGTGTCAGAGGGGGAACTGCAGCTGGCAAATCTGTTTTAGAGAGAGAGTTTTAATCTGCTGGGGACACACTATTAGCCTTGAGGCCCATGATCCTCAGTGGTCTTCCCCCACTGCTCCATGACTCACCTCTCTAAAGTGCTAATTCCTATGTTTAAGAAATATTGAAGTTGCCTCTTGGGCTACAGCCTAGCTATCCAATGAGGACAGGGCTATAAAAAGAAAAGCATGAACAAAGGAGAGAGGGAGGTTAAAGAGAATGCTGGGAGGCCAGGACAATGCATATCGTGTTGGTAGGCCTTCCAAATGGGGTGTGTCTAACCAGCACTGGCGTGGAAAATGCCATCGTAGTCATGGCGACCAGCTGTGCACAGACTTCACTGGCAAAGAAAACATTCCACCAACAACCAAGAGGGATGGAGTGAGGCAGGATACACAAGTGCGATGACTAACAAGATGGCTTAATTTATGACAACTACCAAAGTGGAACCTCAGAAGCAAATGAATTTAAGTTTTGTTTTAAAAAGCAAAAAGCTTAGATACTTACTAAGTCAAAGAGAGGATACACACGTTATAATTATTGTTGTCAGTAGACTGGAGTTTTAGGGGATACATTATTTCAAGGCTTTCTATACGCACCTCAGTCGCGTAAAGCAATAGTTGTGCTCTGGAATCGAGAGCAGTTAATGCCATGAAATAATCCCTAAAAGTCAGACATTGCTCCCCATAAGTGGACTATGACTCAATTTCTCAGCAGCCAGTGCATGGAAATGAATTTCTGAAAGTCCCCCATGATGAAGGTAAGTGAGGTCCCTATGGTGAAGGTAAGTGAGGTCCTTATGGTGAAGGTAAGTGAAGGTAAGTGAGGTCCCTATGGTGAAGGTAAGTGAGGTCCCTATGGTGAAGGTAAGGGAAGGTCCCTATGGTGAAGGTAAGGGAAGGTCCCTATGGTGAAGGTAACTGAAGGTCCCTATGGTGAAGGTAAGTGAAGCTCCTGACACACTGGCAGGTGCTCTGCTTTCCCCACAGGTGACAGTCTGGGCCTTGGCAGTGACATACCCTGAGAGGGGCCTGCATCTGGGAGTATAGGCCTTTTTAAGTGGAAGGACACAGAACCTGTCCAAACAACATAAAAGTGCTGCCCATTCAAGAGTTCACAACAGTTTCTACCTGCCTAGGGATGGCTGGCTCTGAACAACTCCCAGGAAATTCTTCCTTTAGAGTCATCTTGAAGAGGAGACCTCAAGCCTCCTTTAGTGATGAAAGCAGCTGCAGGTGAGTGATTCGAGCCCAAAACTTTGGGAGGGAGCAACCAAGGGGCTGAATGCAAAGGAAGAAAGAAATGGTGGGAATTCTCTAAACTTCCTTATCTTTATTCTGATTGGTTCAAGAAACATGCAGTGAGTACCTATTGTGTGCAGGTACTGTTCTAGAGCATCTAGATAAAGAGACCCAGCCCCTACCGTCATGGAGTGAGCGTCATTCAAAAACAGACATGTCAGTAGAAACTTCCAATATTGTATGATGTGACTTCAAGGGAGGGTGAGAGAAATGCATGGATGGGCACTGAGCCCAAACTAGGGATTGGAGAAGCCTGACGGGGAGATGGTGCTTGAGCTGGGACTAAAGGATGTGTAAGAATTAGCCAGGTGAAGAAAGGTGGGAAGGGAATTCAGGAAGAGCATGAGCAAGACAAAGAAAACAGAGCGCTTGGTGGAAGCCACCAGCAGGTGATGATAAGAGTGTCCCATGATACAGGAGGAGCAGTGCAAGATGAAGCCGGGGAGCTCATAAGGCCAGGGAAGAGGGGGCTTCAATGGCGTGTTGAAGTGGTGGAGGGAAGTACTTCTTCAGCAGAGGAGAAAGGATGTGTGTTTTAGAAAGTGCGCCCCGACAGCCGTGTGGAAAGTAGATGTAGGGGTGGGGACAGAAAGTTGCATGAATTGGCTTTTGCACAGCTGTAATGCTGTTAGTGAGTAAAAGAGAAGAAGTGGACACAATATCTATGAGCGATACCTGATGGCAGGAATCGGGTGGACTGGGCATGGAGGAGGGGAAGGGGGCTCTGGCATGACTGGTGGGTTAACTTAGGTATATGGGAAAACAGTAATGGCGTGGAAGCCAAGGGAATAAACAGTTTCAAAGAGTGGATAGAAAACAGTACAGAAAGGAGTGGAGGAATTCAGCCAATGGCTTAAAAGTGGACCTTGGTAACCTTTGCAAAGCAGCTCGTTTGAGATCCTGCAGCAGAAGCCAGAGTGAGCCTGGCTGGAGAGTGAACGCCAGGTGAGGCCCAGAGCCTGTGGGGAAGGTGCCTCGTGGTGTTGGTGTGATGAGTGAGTGAGGGCCTCTGTCTCGCCAGCCCCATCCTCATAAAGCTTTGGCTCTACGTCTGATCTGCACAAGTCTTCTCTGTGCAGCTGGCCCAGTTGCCATTTCAGCAGTCACGTGAGCTCTGCAGCCTAGGAAGTCGCCCACGGCATTCTAGATTTGGGGCACAGCCAGTACAACATCTGGAATGATTCTCTCATAAGGAGGGTGCTGAATGTGGTCCCCAACTGAAGCTGCCTTGACCCACTCAGAACAGAGGAGGCACTGTGCTCTTATTCATCTTTCAAATGATTTCATCCTAAAGCCCTATATCTATACCTATATCAACCTGACAGGAAACAAAACAAACAGCAAGGAAAACCCACTCAGGAGTCTCCTTCGCCCATGTTTTCTGTTCCTTTCAATGACAATGAACAGTCACTACACATGTGACCTGAGTTTGATTCTCCCTATGGACCACAGTTATGAGTCATCCAGCGAGCAGGTTGTTCGAGGCCTTTTTTTATGTGGGGTGCACAGAGCTCATGGCTGGTGTAAGGAGTGAAATCTATAAAAACACGCAGAGCTTCTTTTCAGGTCTGCATCTATATGAATTTCTTGATGTTTTCCCATCTAGCACAATCCACCGCAACCCAGCTATGGCCAGGGTAACTACTATCTGGGACCAGATGGCTACAGGCTCTGCAAATGAGAATGAGACCAAAACCCAGACACAGGATCAGCATGGCCTCTGTCTAAGAAGGAGGTAGAGAAGAATCGGTGGCTCGTGAACAGGAGGTGCTGTCTGTGAGGAAATGTCCCTGAAGAACTGGCAGTGGGATTGGGGGCTGTTTAAAGGCTACACCCTGTCGTTCTGACCCTAGAGGAACTTCAGTCACCCAGGGAGCGGCCCCATCCAAGAACTCTTAGTAGGACTCTCCAGGGATGAAGTCTGAGCACGGGAATTTTTTTAAAAAAGCACCCCCTCTTCTAAAAGGTAATTCTGTTGTGCAGCTAAGCTCGAAAAGCACTTAACTAGGTGAAGACGCCTCTTGATATGTCTTTAGGAAACAGCCAACCTAAGAAGTATGTAATCAAGGAAAGACAGCTCTTAAATGTGAGACTTGTGGCTTGTTATGAAATGGAGAAAGGATGACGCAGCAAAGCAGGTGGACCTATAGCCACACGCAGAGCTGTAATCTGGAGAAAGGCAGACGCAGCTCCCGAATCTAGAGTCAGCCCAAGAGCCCCGCACACCTCTCACTACCTTCCCGCACCCTTAGGTGCCCGATCTGTAAAGATCACAGCTGCCCCCCCACCCCACCCCAAGAGAAGCTATGTAGGACAATCCAGCCTGCACCTGTCACCTGGGAGTCTGGTGGCTTCCACTTAAAATGCTTTCGGCTTTGAGGATGCTTCTACCCTGCGTGGACCCTACCTACTGTGGCAGGAACACTTCGGTTTACATTCCATGATTGCGGGGCTACTTGCTTCCCGCTCCCTCCCTCCTTTCCCCTTTTTGTTTTTGTCTGTTTCAGCTTTCCTGATCTGTCCCTCCACATTAAGCTGTAACTTCTCAGGCTGTCCCCAGTTCCCAACTCCATCAACCATCTCTACTTTTCTCTCTAGTTGCTCGTTTCTAAATGGGTTGTGAATCAGGAAACACATGTGACAACGTTGATTTGGAGTTGCCACACATTTAGAGTCAGGAAATCTGTCAAATCCCTAACCCGTTTAGTTCTCAATTTTAATGGAAAGACCCTACAGCAAGTTCAAATGCAACATTCCAGAGACCTGAGGTTCCTGGAAGACAAACTTCCAGGTCCTGTTGGCTGGAGTTAACAGTTAAGAACTGAGCATTCGTAGAACCTACAACTTACAACTGCTATTTTTGGCTCAACATTTCTAATTCAAGATATGGACGGCTAAACTGACAAACTCATAACTGAAAAATGGGTCTTGTGAGAGATAAGCAGCTAGATTTGAAGGGGATAAAGGAAGAACAACTTAGTGCTTTTAAATTCAGGGGTTTTTACAGAGTTCTAACAAGGCTTGCATTGGGTTCAGAGGTGAACCAAAGCAGTGAAGCGAGTACGGACAGTAAATACACATCAGAAGATTAGAAACCCTCAACTGCTAAGAGTTTTTGCTGAACGAAATACTTTAAAACAGGGCAGGGCCAGCATTTGTGACTTCATGGTCGTTAACTCTGGATTTATCAGGACGTGGCTGCAGAGGCACTGTTACAGGATTTAAAGCCGAGCTAGCGCAGTGGGAGAGGACAGGGCTGCCTGCTCTGTGGAGCCCCTGCAACAGTGGCGGGCTTTTCTCAGCCAGTGCTTTCAGTCTAAGTAGTTCTGAAGGTGCAGGGTGCATGGGACCTTAAGAATAGTGATTAATGCAAATCTGCACTGAGCTTCCACTGTAAATCGGTCAATGAAAAATAATGCAGAAAGCAGAGTTTCTACCTTGGATTTTGTGTTCCTTGGAAATGGTGGTGTATCCTGCATCTCTCAATATAAAGAGGCGCCTACCTGTATTCATCCCCGTGGTCTGAGGGGATGGGAGCATTCAGCTTATTCTCCCCCAAGACCAGCTTACTCATCAGTCAAGTAACAAGCTTGTGCAGATCAAATATAAGCATATCATGAAACTTCTGCTTCCTAGGTCTATATTACATTATCTTGAGGACACATCCATTGGTACAATGGGTATAATCATCATTTGAATACCCATCACACTTAAATGGTGAACCAAAGAAATCCCAGAATACATTTTAGGCTTGTGCATCGCCTCTGGAAATGGAGTAATGATAACTCTGCTGCTAGCATGCCTACAGATGATCTTACTGCATAATTAGTAATTTCACAAAGCTGGCGACAGTCCAGGAGCTTGGTTTGGTATAATAAAACTGTGCAAGTGCAAAGCACTATTTGGTTTTGAAACTCTAACACTGTGCATATTGAAAGATTATATTTAAATATTTAATGGGAAGTGGATCTCCAGGTTACTTGCATTTTCCAGTAACTCTCTGGCTTTTAGGAAAGGTCATCAATATTCAACCTGAGGCTGTGTTCGTCCATACAGCCCTGTGCAAGCCATTATATCCATCCATCCAGAATGCATGGGTTGTTTTCAACCCTCCACATGACTGCTTCTGAGCACAAGCTGGTGACTCAGCACCGGGGACATTCTGACAACCAACTAAAACAAGATGCCATTTGCCTACTCAGAATGGCCAGAATCTAGAACATCTCTCAGCAGCCAGATGTACTCTGGTCCATATGGAGACTGTGATATTAACTTGGGCTATAGAATCCGCCACATTTGTCTCTCACTCCTCTCAATGTCCCGCTGACTCAGTCAGTTGGCAGTCAACGGACAAAAGGATGAAATGGTAGAGCAAGACACTGTTCAGAAAAGAGAGACAAAGTCGGAGGATTCGCCCTCTGCACTGGAGGCCTCTAGGACTCTCGCATCATACAGCCTGTCCAATGAGGGGGCTTGAAAGCGTTTACGGAGGAGATAAAGATCTTATGTGCTGTCAGGGACCCCTGTTTGGGAAATGATGGCGGGTTATACAATGGTGACAAAATGAAGACACCTGAAATGACAACAGGAAATCAAGCCCAGGGGAACGGAGAAGCTGGAGTGCAGAAGAGCAGGAGTTTGTTAGCGTGGCTTCATAGCTGCGCAGACGCACCCGAGAACGCCTTGGCTGTTCTCAACAGCGCGTCAGGGCCATTCCCTAGGCTGAGGCTGGATAGCTCCCTGGGGCATAACCTAATCTCTAGGAATCCATCCTTAGGACTGCTCTCTGCTGTACTGATACCCTCAGCATTGAACTCTGATCGTGGGTCCATATTGCAGCTTTCTTCCTGGTGACAGGTCAGGTTGGGTCAGGAACCTTCCTTCCAGAACCCTAACTCCTATTTCCTATGCACACCATTCCATGAAGAAGTGGGTAGTTCCCTGATTCTAAGATGTATGCACAGGTTCACACACACACACACACACACATCTGTACTTTATGAAAACCATCCCATGAGCAGACTCAGGAAACATCAATCACTCCGGGGCCACGCCCTCCTACTCACTGATCAGGCCCAGCTCCTGCACACACTTCATCGTCACCACTTACCAGCAAGAATCTGGAAGATCCCAGTGAGGTAAAACCGGCCCCCTTTGGTGATGGTGAAGAGCTGGTAGAAGAACAGGAAGAGGGACAGCACACTGAAGATGATGGACAGGATCATGGTGGCCTGGACAGACTGCAGCCATTCTGGAGGGAAGAGACACGAGGTTAGCACCACCAGCATGGCCAAGGGAGGGCCTGGTCACGAGGAACATGGGGCCTGGTGCACCATGACCCTTGAGAGCCACAGTCCTCCCAGGCTGCACAAGCCCTCTTTTATGAGCAAAATCGGACAATTCACTTTTGTCCTCTTAAAAGTCAATTGTGGACATTTTAGGAAAGGGCTGTAAGACAATATCTACAGTCCTACCACTAGCAGTTAAATTCAAATTAAAATGTATTGAGTTGCCTTCCAGTCTTTCTGCCAAATGTATTACTTACACATATATGTATGTGTTAAAGAGGGTCTGAGCCCCACTCACTGACTTCAGAGGTTTCTGAAGGGCTTATTGGAATCCCTACATTACAAGAATAGCTTAAAACCACTGTTCAAAATGTTAGCATCCCCCAAAGAATATAAATATCTTGGGGATGGATGGGAATAAGGAAATGGTAGAAAATTGGAAGAAAATGCTGATGGAGAAGAGCTATGAAGATCCATTTGCTCAGCCAAGCTGTATCTGTTCTTGGCCAATCTTGACCCTCATCATTAACCTCAGTGCAGAGCAGTTTGTGCTCAAATCATGTGTACAGTGGTCATGGATTATACTTCCGCCTCTTTATGGAACCCCCTCGCCTTAGATCAAATCTCCAGGCTTCCTTCTGAAAGTCAGGCAAGAAAGAGTTCTGGAGTTCACCACCTACTGCAAATAATGTCATTTCAGCAACCGAGGAGGACTGGACACACCTGGGCTCTGCTCTCCAGAGGGAAACCCAGGGCGTCCACTTAGTAGAGCTGCGGTGGGCCTCGCCCACCTGTCACCTGTGTCTTTCCTTCCAAGTGCCAAAGACGTGCCGGACAGCACTGCTCTAAACACACAACGCAACCGGAGGAGGCCCGGGGTTATCCTCTCTGCTCAGGAACCCGCTAGTGTACAACGGCTCAGAAAAAGCACGCTGATGCGCAACACAGCACCCACAGCTATGAAATGTGGAGGGTTTATAATCCTAGCTGGATATAAACCTGATTTAGGTTACAAATCGTAGCTCATGGAGAATTTTAAAGGTGCTGGGTAGATTAACTGTCACTGGAGCTTCCCATGAGATTTTCCAGACACAGGAGAGGCATTAGAGTTGGAAGGAACAGGAGAGGTCAACTACTTCAGCTCCTTTCTCCTGGAAGACAGAGGTGTCCAGGGACGTCTGGATGAGCCCATTGGCATAGCCAAACCCTGAGGGCCTGACTCCAGAGCGGTGTTCTTTTCACTGTGACAGAACATGTGCTTTTTTATTTTTTCAATTTCTTTATCAATTAAAGTAAGAAATCGATGTTGAATGGGTTCTGAGCCATGCTGGATTCATTTTTATACAATAGGGCCTTGACTTACAAGTGTCCCGACTGACGAGTTTTTTGAGATACCAGCTGTCTCTCCACCGGTTTTTTGCATTGAGTTGATAGAGTAATTTGAGTTAATGAGCTCCTTAATGAGTTCCTTAACGAGCCCGGTCTCTGAATGAATTAAACTCAAAAGTCAAGGCCCCACTGTATATCCCTAAGGAAATGTTTGTCTCCAGCACAGTGGTTCTCCTGACAACCCATTGGCAATAAAACTAATGTTGCCATCCCATTATTATTTTTAAGTAAACCAATTACCCAGCACTTCAGTAGACGAAGCTAGAACCCTAAAGCAATCTGAGACAAGATGCAGATCCACAACTAAAACAAGCTCAGCTTTGCTGCGGGGGAAGGGGATCCTCAACACGCACCCACAGAAGGAGCGTGGCTGGCGCAGACCACATCCTGGGTTTTCCTCTCCAAGTCTGAGATCTCACCTTAGTCTTTACCTCCACTGCCATGACAACAGAAACTTCTACCAGACCTCATATTGAGAGAAAACTCAGAATCTCCTACATGGTTTTGTTAAATCTACATGAATAGGGAAGATCCCTTAGACTAAATAATGTGCCTAAATCATTCTTGAAACTTCTTTAACAATCATTTGAACTTTAGTCCCATCTCCATTACAACTGAGATATTTTGTCAACAGTTGTTTCTCAAATCAGATCAGAATTAGTAGATCAGGAGGTTTTTATTCAATGAGCATTTGTTGAACACCTACTGTTTTGAGTTAGGCCCTTTGGTTGGTTAACCCCCTGAGGACTAAAGTTAAAGAGAAAGATTTTCAACTGGAATCACAATAAATAAAACACATACATAAAGGTAGTAAGTCCAATTACATCATCAATTACAATATATGTGAATGGATTCAAGTAACTCGTTATACGATGTAGAATTTCATTTTGAATTACATCATTCTTATGTATAGTCATATAAGAGGTACACCTAAATCAAAAAAGAAAAAAAATCAAAGATTTTTAAAAGAGGCACCAGGCAAATATTAACAAAAAGAAAGTAGGTAGCCCTAGCTGGTTTGTCTCAGTGGATAGAGCATCAGCCTGAGGACTAAAGAGTCTAGGGTTCAGGCTAAGAGCACATGCCTGGGTTGTGGGCTCTATCCCCATTTTGGGGTGTGCAGGAGGCAGATGATGAATGATTCTCTCTCATCATTGATGTTTTTATCTCTCTCTCCCTCTCCCTTCCTCTCTGAAATCAATAAAAATATATTTAAAAAAAGAATAAGGTGTAAACACAACATGATGTCATTATGTAAATACACACCAAAAAAACTACATGTGTATACATATGTACACATGCATGAACGTGTGTGTGTTCATTGGAAAAGGAAGCAATGGCTTGCTATACTCATATCAACGGTTACCCCCAGGAACTGGAGCTAGAATGAAGGACAATTTGGTTCAGAAGGCCTTCATTTTACCTATAATATTTGATTTATTTTTAATAAGGAGATTATTTTCATGTAATACGAAAACAATTAGAACCAATTTAAAAGATGACAAGGTAAAGAAGAAATGGCAGTCAATAAGAAGTGAGAATTCCCAAACTCAAAGCGCTAGTGGAGCCCTGGGCAGGACTGGGTCCCCCTGTGAGGAGTGAAGGGACTTTCCTTTCCTCAGCCGCTGGCCGTTCAAGCTGCTGATGGGCAGAGGAGGAAACAGAGACCAGGAGGAAGCGCTGGGTAAAGATCCCAAAGCCCGGTTGGTACTGTCCCGAAGAGAATCCCTCGATGTCCCGAGGTGATTCTGAGGTCCGTGGGACTTTGCTCCACAGCCTGAACCACTCGTGGGAACTGGCCCAGACCAGCGCGGCAGCGATGAAGAGCTGACGCCACACGCTCCAGGCACGCAGGTGCCTGGTCCCAGGTGAGGGTATGGGAGCCCCGACTCTCCCGGGCGGTCACACGCTCTGGTTAGAACAGGGATGGCTCTGTTACCTAGTTCTGCTGACCACATTTTTAATTTGCAGGCTACCATGTGCCAACCTCTGCAATAGCCCAACAGCTCAGATGTACAGAAGATAATTATTAGTTGGATGCAGTGGAACAGCTGCCAATGGCAAACCTGTTTTACACAGAGCAAACCTACTGTGAGGCCAATTGCAGGGGGCAGACACCTACCCAAGCCCCGGGACAAGTTCGCAGTCACTGCCAGAGACACAGCCAGTGCCCACTGCCCTCCTCCAGGCCTCCCAGGGCCTCGAAAACATGGTGGGATTCCCAGTGGCAGCCTTTTTACCTACATCCTTGGTGCTGAGCACAGGAATGAAAAGCCCTAAAACTCTTCGCTGACCTACTGTTCTAATGCGAGGGCCAGGTGAAAGGGCTACTTACAGCCTTTGGACATGGGCCGTGGCTGCAGGCACACCCAGATCCCCAGGAGATACAGGGAAGGGTTAGTGGCTCCATGATCAAAGCTCACTTCAAGGTCAGATTCCTACCACGGGCAACTAAGCAATGAAGGAAGTGCATCTGCCCCCTCAGCTGTATTCTTAGCCTGGGCCCTGCAGGCCAGTAAGTTAAGGGCCCAGAAAGGATGAAGCACTTTTTTTTGTTTATTTTTTTATCCTTACCCGAGGATATGTTTATTGATTTTAAAGAGAGAGACAGAAACATGGATTGGTTGTTTCTCATATGCACCCTGACCCTGGATTGAACCCACAACCTGGATGCGTGCCCTGACCAGGAATGGAACCCACAGCCTTTTGGTGCATGGGATGGCACTCCAACCAACTGAGCCACCAGCCAGGGTGGATGAAGCACCTTTAAATGTGCATTCACCTGGGTCCTCCTGCACTCTCATTGCCAGCACAGAGCCACCCCCTTTTGTCCCGACTGCCCTCAAAGTCCCCTTCTGGTCAATTCAGAAAAGCTCTCTGACTCAATCAGGAGAACAGTTAGAACATAAACTGAAGAGGCCACGGGAGAAACAAGCTGTGAGGCAAGAGGCCATCGGAGGGGACGAACCCAGCTGCCAGAGGCAGCACCACACAGCTGCATGACGCCTGGCTGCTCTCAAAGGCGCGGGGCTCACAAGGCTGGGCCGCCACCCTCACACCTCCCAGCCCACAGCCCTCACACAAGTCTCCATTTTCCTTACTTCTCGGAGACAATGTCATTCCAGAAATAGCTGACTTGCCAAGAGGCCTCCATCCTAAACAATGTGGCCTTTGCACTTGGCTTCGCCCACCCGCTGGAACATGTGGGGCCCAGCAGGTCCTCCCCCAGGACCTCAGCCCCTCTCCCCTCAACAATCCAGATCAGCTGCTGGCTTTGAAACAGGGTTCAGACCTCCAGCCAGCTTTGCTGCGGCCCCTGCAGATGGCGAGCCCCAGTGGAAAGCTATGTCGGCCTTCAGCCCACAGACGTGGACCCAGAGCTCAGAGCGAGGAGGAAGCCACATGAGCACGGGGCATATTAACGAGGGTAGAACCTACGGCTGGCAGCTAGTGAGCACGAACTGCTCAGGCAGCGGTTTCGCTAAACCTGACACAACCATTCCATTAACTGCGCTCCCAGGCGGGAGGCTCCCGGGAACTAAGTAGGCACACTAACTATTTTCCAGTGTCTAAGTTATATCTGTGGTTTGACACCAATAGTCTTGTTCTGCTAACAAGTCCTTGGACTTGGAAAGGAAACACAATACAGCCACTGAGGTGCCTGCAGTACCTGAAAATCAAGGCCCCTTTTACTACCTGGTTGGAAAATTCTAGTTGCAGAAGGACCAGCTTAGGCTGTGTTTCCCAAAGAATTGTGGTGGGAAGACTTCCCCACCAGTGGATTAAAAAAATAAATAAAATTGAGGGTCAAGTATATTAGCCTCCCTCCTTGGACATGACAATGAACAATGACATGTAAAGCAGTGTTGGGGGAGGGACTGCTTAACTTTCAAATTTTAGTTATCAGATATTTTTTTTTTAAGAATAGCTCCCTTGGAAATGCTGGGTTTGGCCATTGAAAATGATGGCGAGGAGGGGAAAGACACTTTTCATTGCCTGACCATGAGAGGTTTTAATGGAGAATGTGCCTAGAGAATGACTGAGTTCTTCTCAAGATCTTTGGGTTTAAAAGGCATTCTCCATGTAAAAATAATCTAATCCCCCTCTCCTTCTTAGTCCTAAAGTATAAAAAGGGCCAAGCATCGTGGACTTAAGAACTAGACCCAATACGGCCCCTGCCCACATCACAACTTACCACTGACATGCTCGTCACCCCACACACCCTGCTCTCCTCTGCGCGCCTCCTCCAGTTCCTCTCTGTGTCCAAGACCCAGCTCAAAGGCTGCCCCGCTCAGGATCCCCCCACGTCACCACTGCATCCTGCATGTGATGTGGCACCCACTCCAGGTCCTCCTCCTCTGGGCCCACTCCATCAGGCAGCCAGGGCCCTGCCCCAGCTTCCAGTGGGTAGAGCAGAAAAGCAAGGACTCCTGATGCCCAGCTCCTGGGTTTGCCAGGACAACACACTGGGGGTGCTGAGAAGTGCAACAATCTGTCTGAAAATGAATGCATAAATGATGCTACTGCCTTTCCTTACATTTAGAATCCACAAAAGACAGAGAGGGCAGGGGAGGGGAGGGAAGGGTAGGGCAGATGAAAAGAGATTCCGGGGATCCTCTAGGCATCCACAAGCCAACCCCCATCCAGCCTCAGAGCAGAAGCTGCCTGAGATCAGAGGCAATCCTCACACAGCGGGACTCCGAGGCATCTCCCCAGCACCAGAGAGCCCCTGCCAGAGTGAGGCATCATCTAGCGCAGCGGTTCTCAACCTGTGGGTCGCGACCCCTTTGGCGGTGGGACGACCCTTTCACAGGGGTCGCCTAAGACCATCCTGCATATCGGATGTTTACATGACGATTCATAACAATAGCAACGTTACAGCGATGAAGTAGCAATGAAAATAATTTTATGGTTGGTCACAACATGAGGAACTGCATTTAAAGGGCCAGAAGGTTGAGAACCACTGATCTAGAGAAAGGAAGAGCCCAGGAGATAAAACTGTGGTCTCCAAATAATTGAGGAAACAGTCCAGGGACCCTAAAGAGGTTTAGACTCATTAAGGACAAGCCCTGCAACTGAGTAAAACCCAAGCCTAGCACATCACGCATGAACGGAGACCACCAGAAACGGCTGGACAACACAGTAACTTCTTAATTGACACATGGCATGGCATTTCTCCCACATCACGGCCACATCTTCCCAATCTCGTCTGCCAACCCCTCCTGGACCCCGTTCTCTCTGCCCCTCCTCTCCTGTTCTCCCCGGTAACTTTATTCCCCACGTGACGGGGAACACCCGTGTGGTCTAAGAGCCCCCACATCTGAATGTCCAGCCCAGACCTCTGCCACGAGCTACGGACATCCAAATCCAAGTGCTTTGCTCACATTCCACACGGTCTACATATCAGCCAGAAGGAGCTTTCGAAACTCAATCACATCCCGCCACTGTTCCCTTTGAAGCCCGTCAGTGTCCGGCTGTGCTCAGTACCGCGGGCTGTGAAGCCCCAGCGACCGGCCCTCTCGCCACTTCCTCCACCAGCACACGCAGCCGCCGGCCAGCCCATCACTGGTGGACACATCCCCTTTTCCTGCCCAGGCCCTGGCCCTTCCCAGGACCTCCTACCCTTTCCCTCTGTGTCCTTCAGGGGACTGTCCCCTCTGGCTTTTAAGTCTCGATCCACAGGATCAGGAGAGGAGGGAGGCTTTCTCCCAGGGGCGACTTTATTTCACACCCGCTCTATCTCCTGCAGAGCACTCCCACCATCACAGTCACTTACTTCTCTGTCTCCCCCAACTAACGTGAGCTCCCCAAGAACAGGGTCATTCGGCTCTGTGTGCCCAGTTCAAGGAATAAGTGGGGAGGCCACATTGTCAGCTCTTCAAAGGAAAGGGTTCTCCTGACAGGTAGTGAGTTCCCCGTCACTGGTAGGATGAACAGAGCAGGCAAACGGCAGAGGGGTCTGAGCTGGGTGGGACAGGGCGAAGGGATGGGTCCCGTGACCTCCTGGGGCCCTGCCAACACTGGGCATCTGTGTGCCAACGACTGCCCACTCGGAGGCTTCCTCCCAGGCACCTTCTCTCACCGAAAATCAACACCGGCCACCTCAGGCCAATCCCTGCTCCTCAAATAGTACAAGGGGTGCTTTCTGGACTCTGGTGAAATCCTAGGCATGCAATCTGAATTTTTTAAAAAGCAAACTCTGTGAGAACATTCCAAATTAGCTCCTGGCTGCTGGCACCTGAGGAGAAACGGGGAGGGTGGGAACGTCAGCATGATGACGCCACATCCCACCCCTGGGCCTCCGCTGCCGGCTCCGGCAGCCCACAAGGGCCTGTAAAATTACTTGGACAGAGGTTGTGGGTTGGCCCAGGGAGCCACAAAGATGTTAAATTGCCAAACATGGACCCATAAATGCAGAGGGCCTCTGTGTTTGCTAAACTCTGACCAAAAGCTGAGCCACAGACGAGGAAATGGTGTGATGCCCTTGCCGGAAGGACAAGGCCACTAGCAGGGTGAGCGAGAGGACTCTGGGGCTGTGGACACGGACCACAGGAGACCACTGCGCGCTGAAGGGGGAGCTCCGACACTGGCGAGATTTGTTTTCCTAATTTTCCATCCAGAGCACTGGGCGACTGCTGCCCACAGCTGCTGGGCGCCAGGAGCTTGTCACCGTCACTTAGAAAGGAAGGAGACACGGGACCCATTCTCCTGGCTTCTGATCCTGGCCCAGCTCACTCTCTGGGGCAGAGCAGAGCTACCTGGGGTCACTGGGAAAAGGGGTGCATGAGTGTGGCTGCCTTTGTACACAAGAGGTGGCAAGGGACAGAAACCCCCTGGAGGAAGGCCCAACTCTTTCCATCATATTTTGTGTCGAGCACAGGCCTCCTCTTTAAAAAGGAAAATGTTTCAAGAATGAATACACTTTATGTGCCCTATAACGCGGTATGAAAAAGTTTGTTAACTCTCTTCTGAGGCAAGAGGTTCCTTGGAAAGTGGGGACAGAGTGGGAGAGCACTCGTGCATACCTGGGACTTAAAATCTGGATAATTCTGAGATTTCGAAACAAAAAGCATTGCTAGACAAATGCGTCACTAACCTCTGGCCAGTAAATTTTAAACTCACCTGTGGTGAGGACCCCAGGAAGATGGGCACCTTCAGGACTTGGGGGGGAAGCTTGGTGCACCCCCATCCCAGGCCCCAGCCACAGCTGCTCAGGTCTTATCAGTTTGAAAACCAGGGCTCCAGGGACTGGCCTCATCTGTCTCTAGATGACAGCCCACTGTGCACACGCTACCAAACAGGCCCGCCCGCCAAGCCCTGTGCGCCACTTCTTCATCAAGGCAGAGAGAACCTGTTTGTTATTCAAGGCTCATTCCCTAACATAAAATATTGTCCTCAGTTATTTTCTGATCATGAAATGAAAGGTCAAGAAATGAGTAAGGCAGCAGAGGAAAGGAAAACCACAAAGCTGACAAGAATCCGTGACCTGCAATAACCACGGAACTGGACTGAAACGGCACAGGGCGTTTAACACTGACTGGCCTTGCCCTGAATGAGGGAACTAAGGCTTTTGCTTCATGATTCCACTCTGTATGATTTCTGACACATTCTGCCTCATAAATGTTCTGACTGTTATTCTAAGTTGGAACAAAACAGACATCAATTGAACACATACACGGCAGAGCAGGTCACGTGAAATCAGAAATGGATCCATATGCACCCGACTCTTGACTTGGGTCTAAGGACCTAGGGGCTGCCCCGCTACCCTTCTCCTCGCTCTGTTCCTGCCATTCTGCCTCTGTTCCTCAACCCCGCCAGGCTCCTTCCCTCCCGGTGACCTTGCCCTTGATGGCCCCTCCGCCTGGAACTTCTCTGAGATAGATCTTCATATGCATATGGCCGACTCCCGGTCGTCCTTAAGGGGTCACTCCTCCAGGAGGCCCCCTCTCCACCCACTCCACCTGACCACATTACCCTCTCTCATTCTCTCTGTAGTTCCTACCAGTGCCCACAATTACCCATGTTTGTTTACTGTTTCACCCAGGAAAACGTAAGTTCTTACTCTTGTATCCTCAGTGTCTACAATGGTACCTGTGCATGGTAGGCACTCAATGAGTAGTTCTGAATGAAAGAACAGAGGAAGGGGCTCCTGAGGAGGGAAGTTCATGATCAAGACCTAAGAGAAGGCTGAAATTCCAGGGGGAATGGAGGGAAGACGGACGGCAAGCTCTCATCGGAAACAGGAACAGGTCAAGTTTCTATAGGCCTTGTCACCAGGAAGTTGGCGCCAATAAGGGGCCTCTGACTGGTTTTAATTCGAGAATACTAGGATTAGGTTTGATCTTAATATCACCCTGGATTCAATATGAAAGATGAGTGACAAGGGAGCAAGAAAGGTTAGGAGTTCAGAGGCTGCGACAGCAACTCTGACAGGTGAGGGGGCCACACACATGAGAGGTGAGTGGCCGTGGCTCCTATGATGACTGAGAATAGAGACAGGAGGCACGTCAAGGTGGATTCAGTGCTCCGCTTGCTGGCAGTGGGGCAGCATCACCCAAATACTAGAATATGTCAAAGGGTAAATGGGGTGGAGGACAGTGAACACTGCCTGGCGGGGCTGCTGCTGGGACCGCCCGTGGAGCTGCCTAGTAGGTAGCTGGATATGAGGGTCTGGGTTTCAGGAGACAGGTTTGGACTGGAAGGAAACAAAGGTTCAAAAGATACCATGTATAAGACTGCGTTAGTGACCAGGGAGATGAAAGAGAGGGAAGTGGAAGGATTCTGCGTTCCTGATATGGGTCCTGTGGAAAGGGGGCGCTCCTGACGAAGCCCCAGAGGTAGTAGAGATGGATATTTGAAGAATCCCACATCTGCTCTGAACCCGCCTGGGCCCAGCAGAGCCTCTGTGCAAAAGGCTGAGTGGCTATGGACAGGGGCAGGCAAAGCCAGGGAGGGAAGTGTTCCCAGCCGGCTGACTGGGAGGTGCTGGCTAGTAAATGTGTTTGAACTGAGAAGTCATGCCTCTCCCAAGGCCAAATGACTACATTCTCAGCCTCCCTTATCGCTAGGTGTGGCTGCGTGACTAAGTTCCAATAAAGATAGAAACAAGTATGTGAACTATGTGGGGATGTTTCAGTAAAAGGGAAGGGGACACATCCTCCTCCGTCCTCCACCCTATTGCATGAAGCATGGATGAAATGGCTGGAGCACTAGCAGCCTGTAGGTCCATGAGGATGAGGGCCAAATTCAGACGGTGGCAAAGAAATAAGCAAGAAAGTGCCCGACAACTCCAAGAAACTGCCATACCTCTTCTTGGGATTGCCTACTTTCAGACCTTTTTTTTAAAGAGAGAGAAATATGCTATCTCAGTTAAGGCACTGTCCTTTGAACCCGTTCTGTTGTATGCTGTGGATCCTATCCTGAAGGGAACACGAGCCAGCTGGTTAACTGCGTCCCCTGCACTCCTTTCCTCTGCTTTAGGTCACGTCCTTGCCTTGATAGGGAATATCCTCCTCTTTGCCCATATTTATTTAAATCCTGCCCATGCTTTGGAGGATGGATCAAGTTCCACCTCCCACAGGAGACTTCCCTTCCACTTCCTCCCTGAACCCTGGCACTGCCTGCCAACCCCTACTCCTTGGGCATCTGGCCTAAGCTGCCTTCACAGTGGTCATCCCTCCACCCTGACCTCCTGACTCCTCGAAGAGGCTCGGGACCATCAAGGGCATGGGCCTTGGATTCCCTGGACCCAAGAGGCATTCACTCACTGCAAGGTCACCATGAATATGCCCCCAATAAGCCTCCCTCACCTCTACCTGCAGCCAGGGGCAGGATGGGGTCAGAAAGTATGTCAAATTCTAAAAGTGGAAAGACAGGCAGGAGTGAAGGCAGTTTGTAAGATATCTAAAACTACTTCTAATATGCAGAGGTAACTTGGGGGAAAGATCTGATATGCCTCCTTCAAACTATATAACACAGATGTTTGACCGCCATACAGTTAACCACCAAGAGGCATGATCCATATAAAAAACAAAATGAATGGCAACCCTGAGAGGGTAGTGTTGTAGCCCCACACTCATAAAAATGAGCCCCTTCAGAAAAAATAAAAAGTCGTGTTAACCAATGTATTTTCATAGACCACACGTGCAACATATTCTGCATAAATTGTTATCAGTAACAAATTACTTTTGATTTGAGTAAAATCAAAATTATGTTCCAAACATTCTAAGAGCAAGTTCAGACCCAACTGATATAGTTCATTTGTGAAAACAGTCTAATTTTTTTTTTAAATTATATACTTTATCGCCTTACTGTCTGCCACAGAAATTGTTAAAATCAATTGAAAAAGCAGCAAAGGCCCAGAGAATTCAGCCCCGTCAGAGCTGGATTTGTCGCACAAGCTGACCAGTCAGGGAGATGTCACCAGAGACAATGACTGGGGAAGCTGAGATGGAAACTCCCGATGCAGTGGATCAGCCCAGGTCCAAATAACAGGGTCTGTTTAAGGGTGTGTCCAGATTTCCTCCAAATGCCCGAGTGAGAGGTGAGAATGCGGAGAAGCCACGCTCCCGGACTACCCGGAAACCCCAAAGTCAGCATAAATAAACACGGGCAAACCCCAGGGGACATACATAAACCCGGCAGGGTGCGCTTGGCACCGGAGGGCCCGTTCAGAGAGAAGTTTTCTGGTTGAAATGACAGTGCCTCTCTGAGACCGGCATCTAGCGTGGAACAACAGCCATTTAAAACTGCAGCCAAGGCCAAGTGCAGGGCAACAACAGGCCACGAGGCTAACATTGCTGTCCTTCCTGCAGACAGTGTGAGCAGTTTACATAGCCGCTCCTCCACCGCCTCACTTCTGTTGAAACCCAGCTGGTTTCACCATGCCTGCCCAAACTGCCTCCTTCCGGGCCTCAGAGTGCAGAATTCCATGCCAACCCCGCATGGCCAGATGCCACTTGGGACCAGTGCATGGGGACACTGCCTGGCCCCAGGGAAGGCCTGCCTTCTGGATTGAGTCACCGCTGTGACCACCAGGTGTCAGTGACGAGCAAGGAGACTCCCATCCTGAGTTCTCAGGGCACTTCAGCTGACCCTGGAGCGGGTGATACCCATGCTGTGGCCCTGGGGACAAGCAGCACTATCTCAGATTCTTAGACACATAGAACATTTACTTGCAATTCACAATGCAACCTCACTGCGCAACTTCTAGGATGGTTTTAATTCAATATCCTTCAGACACTGAGACAGAAGGTTAAGGACTGTCCCCTTCAGCAAGGGCTGGGGCCTTGCTTGTCTTCCCCCAGGAAAGTGGAGAACAAAGCAGGGTTTCTAGCCCTTGCCAGCTCTCCCCATAGAAACCACCAAGTGACTATTCTAGCAGTTTCTCTGTATACTGAGGCTCCAGATGTTTAGTTTGTGATGCTTCAGCGGCAGCTTAGCTGCTATTGGGTGTGGAGCATAGGAGGCTAAACCCGGCAAAGAAACTGGCGACTTCACCGCCGGCTCTGATGAGCTGAATCTAAACTGGTTTCTTCCATCGGGTATAACGTCTTCAACAGAAATACTGGCTTTGTGAGTCACTGCAGCCACAATGAAACCTGCATATTATTGGTCTTTTAAACCCAGGGTGTCAGCAAAGCAGGGTCATACCTATATCTTTCCCTCTGTAGGTGATGACACTTCCTGTGGAACACAAGGGTATGCTGAGCCAGGCTCACTGTATCCTCAACAGCAAGCTCCTTCCAGGGCCCTGTAGCCACTAAACATCGCCCAGACACCAAAAAGAACACATCTATTCCCCCTTAGCCTTTCCACATCCAGACACATGCTCCTGCTGAGCACTCCGAGGACTTGAGAAATCTGGCAGGTTCTTCCACTGCCATTCTCCCCTTAACTTGAATCTCAGTGAGCCTGATTCCCAGTATCTCACAAGCCAGGATGCTGAGAACAGAGGAGAAACACAAACTTCCAGCTGAAGGACCCTTCCGAGTTCAGCTGAGGCTTTTGCAAACAGCTTCAAGACCCCATCTTGCACAAAGAAACACTCAAATGTTTATATACTAAAGGGCCTCACTGAGTCCCAAAACTTGGAAAGACAGTTTTGTAACTGGGGGACCAGAGCTGGCCCAACTATCCTTGGGACGATCTTTATTCACAAGAAGCATTACACTTAATGATGAGGGGGAGCTCAAGGGCATTTTGTGGGTACGGAGCATGTACAATGATAGCCGGGACAGTAGCTTAGCCAGGGAAGCGACTGCCCCTCTCCTTTTGTCTTAATTCATGGCCCCCTGTCACATTCCACCCAGCCCCAGCAACAACTTTTGAGCCTGTGTCTCCCCAAAACAAGGGCTTCCAGGTCTGAACAAAGAAACGTGATACAGACAAGCTTGCGGGAGCAAAATGCCATTCTTACCGTTTGCTGATGACGAGACACAGACGCGCATGCTGCCCCCAGTCATGGTACAGTTCTGCCAGAGGTCCACCATGTGTCCACTGCCCACGAACCATTGCTAGAAAGAACCAGACATCCTAAATCAGGTGAGGCAGTGAGGAGTGACAGAAAGGGGAGGGAGAAGACCCTGGGAGAGCAAAGAGGTGCTTCATCAACCTGCTCCCTGGCCTGCCCTTGCCCTGCCCGGTGCTGCCCAGCCAGAGCCACTGGCATGCTGGTGAGGAGAGAGGTGCTGGTCTGGCTCAGACACTGTCAGGGGGAAGGCCAGGGTTGGCCAGTGAAAAACACTTTGTAAATGGGAAAGCAGCACACACACAAGTCATGATGTGCAGAGCTGTGTACTGTGGTAGAAGGAGCCTGGGCTCAACCCGGGCCCACTGCCTCTAAGCCTCCTCCCCACTTGGACCTTCTGCTGCTTCCTTATTTATAACTCCTCCCAATCTGACAAGACTATCAGGCACAATTAACGTGTTTTAAAATGCTTATAAACGATAAACCCGAATGCTTATAAAATTCACAAATCTGGAACATAATTATTTCTCAACCTTTGAAACAGACAAGATGATCCCGCCTGGGATCTGCCTTATATGAAGAAGTGAGAGCCACAGCACCTCGCTGCCCGGGTCTGTGTTCACCTTCCCAGCCAGGAAATGAGTTTAGAATCGCATCTCCTTGCTGCTCAGTGGTTTTGTAACTCAAGTTGCCCTGAGGGCCTGTTCACACAGGGGCACTTTTCCTAAGAAGGTGCTATGTTCACGTCATAAAGCAGACCTGGGACTGTGAACTCTCTTTTACAAAAGCCAACTTTAACTTCCCAATTTTAAGTCCTAACGGGTGTTTTGCGAACAAAGCTGCCCATCTGACCTACGACATTTGGGAAAAAAAGCAAACCTTCATAACTATTCCACTTTCTCAACAAACCTGCATCAGGAAAAAAAGCTAAACAACTTTACCAAGTAAAAGTCTGGGGATCTGGATCTGCCCTGAGAGAGGCCTGGCAGCTAACCTAGTCCAGTGACTGTTTCCTTCCTACCCCTTCATCTGCTCTGGTTTTCTCAAAACAACCCAAAAGGCGCAGATTGCCAGAAACTGCAAAACGCTAGGGCACTTCTGGGACTTTTTGTTGCAAATAATTAAGCAGTCCTGAACTAGGGGGCCGGGAGGGGGAGCACAGGTGGAATCCTGGCCTCAGGAGGCCCTAGCTTTGGGTGAGGACTGGATGCCCCCCGCAGCCCCTGCCGCTGGCTCGCCCGCCGGGCACTCACGCTGACGATCGTGGAGACGAACAGCAGCACCAGGACTGCGACGTGGAGGACAATGATACCCAGCAGCAGGAGGAGCATTTTGGCGGCAAGTTGTGATCAGCGGAGTTTCTGCCTGCGGGAGAGAGCACAAGCTGGACGTGAGGCCGAGCCGACTGGCCCCAGCGAGCTCCTGCTGCAGCAGCGGACCGTAGGCTGTCCGCCCAACCTCAGCAGGGAGGGGGTCCCCCTACCCCAGAAGATCTTCTGCTTTTGGAAAAAACATGTGCTAAGTCAGTCCAGGAGGAGAGGTTTTTCCAAAACGACGAGCAGAGGCCAGAGCCCGTCTCCACCCACCACCCCGGCGCCTCCCGGAGTAGCCCGACTTGGGGAAGGGGTCAGAAAGTGGAGAGCAACGCTCCCTGTGGAGTGAAGGTGGGGGCGAGGGGGTCTAGGCGCCCAGACTTCTGAGAGAGGCCGGGGGGCAGCAGGGGCAGGCTGGGCGGGAGAGCGCCTGGCAGGGAGTCGGTTTCCCAGATCCCGGCGCGCTCCGCATTCCGTTG
>NW_006290024.1:551631-563947 GCF_000327345.1 Myotis davidii | reverse complement strand
CCCTCGGGGCCCTAAGCGCGCGGAGCCGGGGCTCCCGCAGAGCTGGGACTGTGAAACCTTTTCTGAAAAAGCCAATGTTAGTTAACTTCCCAATTTTAAATCCTGAAGGGTATTTTGTGTACTAAGCCGCCCATCTAATGGAGCGGAGCAAATGTCGGTGGGAAGCAGAGGCGGAGGGGGAAGGGTCGAGTCCCAGGAGAACGGCAGCGGCCATCGCGCGGTGCGGTCCTCGCCCCTCATTTTAGGGACCTTGGGGAACTGGAGACGGGGTGACCTGTTAGAGGATGGGTAAAGTTGGGAGACCCGTTGAGTCTTTGGGGACCATTTCAGGACGGAGTCATGGGCCAGGGAGATGTTTCATAACTTGGTTTTAAAGCACCCAATCCCAGGCCCCTTCGTTACTCTCCATAAGCAACACCCTGAAAGAAATCCAGGGTTGTACAGGGAGAAATCAGCAGTTTTCTGAGGTCTCCAAGAAGGCTTAAATAAATCCAGTGGCTCCTAGGGCCGGGAGGGGCAAGAGGAGGAGGATCAGCATTCAGCTAGAAAGCCGGGAACCACAGCACCCCGGGATGTCCACCGCAGGCACTGCCTTGCCAAGGAGTCCCGAGTAGGCTCATTTCCAGGGAGGCGAAAACTGCTCCGCCCCTGCCCCATATCCCGACCCCAACACCCGCGCCCCTTAGGTTTACAGATCAGCCGCACCCCACTCTGTACCCTTAAAAAACCCTTAGGAACCGCAAGGGACAGACCCTGGTCTGCCTGCCCACGCCCGATATGGGAAGCTCAGGGACCTGGCCAGCCGAAGCCTGCGCGGGCTCCGCGCTCTCTGGCACCATCGACGGAAGATGCCCACGTTTCTCCTCTGTCTCCTCCACTTTCCCCGACCGAAGCACTTACAGCCCAAAGGGATAGCGGTTCCCGATCCTCAGAGCGCCCTCGGGCCCGGACTCGCTGAGTTCTCCTCCGGCTGCAGGCGTCCCCAAAGACAGCTGAGCTGCGGGGCTTCGCGCTCCGAGCAGGGGCGGGCGGGAGGCTCCCGGCCTTCCCTTTAACGGGAACAACGCCCTGTCTGCGTCGCCGCAGTGGGGTGTGTCCCTGGGTCAGCGTGTGCGGGAGGGCGGGACTCGGGGAGGAGAAAGGGCAGAAAGTGGCGGGTGGGGGCAAGAGACAGTTATTCGCCTTCAGGGCGCCTCGGGAGAAAGTCAATCACTGCAAAACCGCTGCGACTTTAACGGGAAACTCGGAGACCGCGGAGCTTTCTCCCCTCCGCTTCCCCTCACGCCGCCGAGTTCATGGAAACCGAGCGCTGACCAATAACGTGGCCCCTCCACCCCCTCAGCCCACGTGGGGAAAGCCAGCCGGAGTTCGCCCCGCGGGTGCCCAGCGCTGGGCTTCGGGGGCTCACTCCCGCAGGCTGAGTTCACGTAGGGACCGAAGCTGGATGACTCTCGGGGACGTGGGGAGGGTGGGGGGCGGCGGCTGACACTTCAGCGTTGGGAGATGCCCCAATCCTCTCGGTTCCTGGCGCACCCGGCCTGCTCTGTGGTCTTAGCAGGCACCTCTGTACCGCGCTCCCCAGCTGTCCCTGTCTGCACGCAGGCCGCGCTAGGATTGGAGTGGACCGATCTAGCGGGCCAGCTTGGATGAGAGGGGCTGAGGGAGAGTCCTGGCAACTATGAGACAGCCTGTGCCGGGGTCCAGCCCTCCCTAGCCTTGGCAAACCGGAGCACAACCGGGTATGCTCCAAGCGAAGTTTGCCTGGCTTGGCTCCCAGGCTCGGCTGGCGTCCCTGCCAGGGGTGGGGAGTTGGCCATTTGAGGTGGGGGAAGAGCAGCCAGGGAAATCAGCTGATTCATAGCTGCCTGAACTTGGTCCGCCTAGCGTCACAGGGAGAGACTAGCCCTTCCGGGCGGGCGTGGCAAAGATGCGCTCAAATAGACACTCCTGCAGGCCAGCCTTGGTGTATGAAGAGAGCCCCAGTGTGGATGTTAAGCGTCTTTGCCTAAGAATGCAGTACACACACACACACACACACACACACACACACACACACCTACCTGCTAGTGAACTGTCATAAAATCTCATCACTTTAAATTATTTAAATCATTCCACATTATTTTACTATTTGAAAGTAGCTGTTCATTGTAGCTAATCATATATGCATTCTAATATTTAAGTGAAAATAAGTTATTTGAAAAATTCTTCAATGATCTTTTAAAAATTGTTATATTATTAGATTTTTAAAAAAAGAATCATACTAAAAATTGTATCCAATGTCCTTCACATAGCAGGCACTTTAGCAGGACTGTCCACAAGGTCTGTGAGAGGTGGTTTGGTCCAATGGTTAGGCACTGTGGCTCTGGGCTCAGCCACACCTGACTACCCTTGCTTTCTTAGGGTGCATGAATTTGGGGAGTTAACTGAAGTGCACTGAGCATCTGTTTGCTCTCTGCAAACAGGACTAATAATGCCTATTTTAAAACATCTGAAGCAGCGAGCATAGTAACTAAAACATAAGGGCGCAGTGCCCAGCACATTGTCACCATTCTTATTATGACATCACATGTAACCCTCACAACAATTCAGGGGCAAGCCTGACTGCCCTGAACTAAAATAGCTCTTAACTCCCATCCACTGAAAACGCATATGCAGAGAATGACTAACTAAAGAAAAAGAAGTGTTTTTTTTCTGCCCGGGGCATTTTACAGTCAGGCTTGCCATAGGAGTCATTGCTTTGCTTTATGCCACTTAGACTTTTATTTACTAGTAATTTATTATTTAACCAACATTTATGTGATCACTATGTACCCAGTACAATTCTAAGCACTTTACAAATATTAGTGTGTTTAACGCAGGATTTTTTTTCCCTTCCCTTTTCCCCACAAGCAAACTGTTAAATGAAATATGCGTCTAGAAAATGTAGACATTGTAAGTCACAGCTCAGACCTTCCTTTCTTTTGAACCCAATATTTTAGTCAGTGCCAGGTCACAGCCAAGCTGTGGGCTGCGGGACTTGAACCCAACCCCACTCACGGCCTCTCCTGTCTTCTGCCTTTGGGCTCCCAGTGGTCGGGGAGGCTCAGTGCAGGGTGAGTGAGCTTCGCCACACCCAGGGCAGGCCAGGGCTCAGCTACAGGTGGAAGCTTCTCTCCGACCTGCTTACCAACGCCAGATCACCTGCCAGTGTCTAGGCAGAGCTGGTTCCCATCAGGAAAGACCACCTGGACCTCCCTGCTCCCTTCAAACCAGATGTACTGGGCTTTCTACTAGTAGATGCCCCAGGAGGGTCGTTCTCACCACCCCAGCCAGAGTGCATGCCCAGCTCTTAACCTAGGATTAAAATATTCTCTGACTCCCCAGTCAATTCCAACACACACGCAGTCCCCACTGCAATCCTTTCCATTTGCGTTCTGCAGGGACTGGGGGATTGGACAACAAACACTCCTTAAGCAAAATAAGTACACGCCACCCAGAGGCACAGTTTGCAATAAAACTCACCAGGACAAACAGTGCAACCCCTTTCTTCCACACGGCTTTCTTTGCAGTCAAATGCAAAGGGTGCAGAGGCAAGGCCCTCCCGCAGGGCAGGAGAGAGGCCTGCAGCTGGCAGACCAAGCCCGCTGCTTCTGACCAGGCTCCCAAGATGCTCCCTGGTGGTGTTCCCTGTCACTGAGAGCCGAGCCAGGCGTCCTTCCAGTTATTCAGGGCTGGTCCAATGCTGGGATATGTCATGGTGGCCTGAGAGCATCTCAGCCTCTACTATTTAAAGAGACAGTGCCCAGCTTTGTGCGCTTTGCAGAACACGGTAAACCCAAAAGGCCCGGCAGGGCGTGCAGAACCTGAAATCAACAAGATGAGCTCTTGGTATGCCTGGAACCTGGGATGCCAAGGCTATTCTCACTGGAAGTGCCGCTTGTGTAATAGCTAAAAGGTCCCCTGGGTTTCAGTGCCCACCCCCACCTCCCAATGAATCCTGTAAAGATGAAATGTACTGTGTGAAGGGTCTATGTCCATAGTGTTATATGTGTGCAAACAGATTTCATTTATAATCAACAATATAATCTTAAGGAGCTGAGACATTGCACAGATCACCTCTCATAGCATCACCCCAGGGAACCAAATGTCTCAATGTCATTCATTATAAAGTGTTGACCTTCATGAAATAATTCAAGAAAAAAACAACAACCCTCTATTGTAAACATTCTAAGCTGTCGGGCAGGAGAGGCTAGAAGAGC
The DNA here is from genome assembly GCF_000327345.1 of Myotis davidii. Lineage (NCBI taxonomy): Eukaryota > Metazoa > Chordata > Mammalia > Chiroptera > Vespertilionidae > Myotis > Myotis davidii. Next base: position 559,709 of record NW_006290024.1, on the reverse strand, counting down.
ACTCAGAAAGCTATAAAGAGGTGCACAATGGAAGGCATGGTGTTCTTCAGGCTCTCTGTGACTTATCCACCTTTGAGCTCTCAAAAGAGCCCTCCATCTCTTGCAAAGTCTCCTCATTGGAAACTCCGGGACAAGGGGAGTTGGTTTTATTGAATGAGTTTCCTGAAATTCTGGCAAGCTCCCCACTTTTTTTTTAAGGATATGTTTTATTGTTTTTTTGTTTAGAGAGAGGAAGGGGAAGAGAGAGAGAGACAGAGACAGAGTCAGAGAATATGACCCAAATTGGGGTCGAACTGCTGCCTAGTTATGTACCCTGACTGGGAATCAAACCCCACAACCCTTTGGTATATGGGATGATGTGTCAACCAATTGAACTGCCCGGCCAGGGTTCCCCATCTCTTAAGTTAGGGACTCGGAGTCTGAATCACCCCACAGAGTTTGGGGAAGTGCTCTCAGCACAGGTACTTTGTGTGTTGGACTGTGCAGTCGGTCGGGGTCGGGATGGGGGCGGGGCAAGTTGCCCTCTCCCCTGTTCTGCTCCAAGCCTGCATTTCCAGTCCCAAGGAAATAAGGTAGCCTTTTTCTTTAGGCAACTCATCGTTATTTTTCCCAGCAGTGGTTCCCAGTCCTGAACTCTCCAGGTTTCCCTCCAGCTGCCCTCTGCTGTGGAGCCCCATTGGAGGCAAGGCCCAGTGTGGGCCACAGTGTTCTACAAGTTATAGTCCTGCCAGGCATATCAGGGTGTGTGTGTGTGTGTGTGTGTGTGTGAGAGAGAGAGAGAGAGAGAGAGAGGCCTCTCAATCCCTCCTGGGGGGACCTGTGAGCATGGTTTTCAGGCCTCCCAGACAGCCCCCTTCCTAGGGTGCCTTCCACAGTGAGACTCTGAAGGCTGCTGACCTTCAGGCTGGGATTAAGCCTGGAGACCTCTGAAAGGATCGCTCTGCTCAGAGCAAGAAGCACCTGCATTTTGCTTCTGAGGAGGTAGAGCCAGTCTGGTCAGCTCCTCACGCTTCCAGGGCTCCAGGTTTCAGGGCCTGCTCTCCTGGCCTTGGGTCTCCTCTGCTGCCCCATCTCCTGCAGCGAAGCCCTGGAGAGCCTGCTGGCCTGGGCTGTGACCTGTGAGACATGCCCTGAGGCTGCAAGGCACCAGCGCTGGTTTCTGGTCACTGCAGCACTCCACGGCCCATCCACCTGGTCGGGCGCTCTGTCTTCACCCACGCAGGCCAGACTGCCTCCCCACAGTCAACCGAGGAAGAGCCTTCCTGGTCCTCCGGGGACCCGCACCCAAGGTATCTGCGTTGAGCAATGTGCTGTCCTCAGGGTCATGGAGAATATCCCACTAGGCCATTTGCCATAATAATGAATAGGCTATTTACCAAATCACACTTATCATTATTTCCCGTCTTCTAGATGGGGAAAATGAGAATTAGGCAAACGTCTTGAGGAAAGCCAGACTGGCGAATCCCCACACCCAAGCTTTTCCTCCACACATGCTACTTCAGTTTGTTAGTGAAAAATCACCCCGAAGTCAGTGCTGAAAATAATAACAACCATAGTGGCTCACAGCTACCTGGGACTTACCATGTGCCAGGTACCCTGCTGAGCCTCTTGCATGAATCCAATAATTTGATCCTTATAACAACCTCATGAAATACCCCACCACCCTGTTTTATACCAGGGGAAACTGAGGCACAGCATGACAGCAAGTGAGTTTCTCAAGACAAAGGAATGACAGATTGGAACCAGGCATCTGTGAAGTTTTGCAGCCTGCCATGCAGTCATAGCACATCCATACCCTTTTCATGCTGCTGCCATAGACACTGTACAGTCTAATTTCCTTTCTACCAAAGATCCAGACACATTACACCTACTTATAGATTCATGTTTCTTTTTCTGTTAATAAACCAAGAAAGTGTCCCAACCCCCCCACACACACACCACCACCAGCTGCATCAGTCCTGTGAGGCCCTATGTACCCATCCTGCATTATTCTGCCTTATCCTGCCTCATGAGGCCTCTGTGCCCCTCACCTGCGCAGCGACAGTGCCCATGGGTCCTGCACAGGGGTGACAGTTTCATTTCCCAAGGCGCTTCTGTCCTTGGGGAAGGGAACCAAGCCGAGTCAGGGAGAGGGGGGCCACCACCAGCTGCATCAGTCCTGTGAGGCCCTATGTACCCATCCTGCATTATTCTGCCTTATCCTGCCTCATGAGGCCTCTGTGCCCCTCACCTGCGCAGCGACAGTGCCCATGGGTCCTGCACAGGGGTGACAGTTTCATTTCCCAAGGCGCCTCTGTCCTTGGGGAAGGGAACCGACCCGACTCAGGGAGGGGGGGTGGTGGTGCGGCCCTTTCTGAATCATTTGCAGCTACTAAATCCCGTTTCACGGAGTGTCTTACTCAGCGGGGACTCCTTACGACCATGTTCTATGTGGAGGAACTGAGCGCTGCGACCTGCAGCCAGTTCTCTGGTTCCCAAACCTGTGAAAGTTCCAGACACAGACGCCCCACCCAGCACGCAGAGGGCGGCTCAGCTGGGCATCTGTCCAGGGATGCAGTTGTCTGTGGAGTGTCTGCGCACCGGCATGCGGGCAGCATCTGGGCGTGTTTACACTAGCAAAGCCTTTCCTGTTTCCTTGCAGCCGCAGCTGGTGTGGGTGTGTTTGGCAAAGCCCGGGAACCACTGGCCTGAGAGTCCTCAAAAGTCAGGTTATTGCCTCATCTAGTCTCATCTGGCATCTTCTGACCTTGGGTTAAAGTAGCTGATTATTAAAAGAGCAAGTAAACTGGAAAAGATGGCAAAGAGGAAGGAAGGGAGGGAGAGAGGAGATAGAAAAAAAGAAGAGAGGGAAGGGGAGGAGAAGGGAGGAAGGAAGGACCTGAAGGAGCCAGTTTACCTTCCAAGAGCAGGTCCCTCTATAAAGTCTTGTTTGAAGTTATGTGACCTCCAAGTCCCTAGAAGGTGTTCTCAAGGAGCAATGAAGAAACAGGTGGAGAGCAGAGAAGACACCCAAACTCCAGTGGCACAGGCCAGTCCCTAAATTACATGGATGTATACATTCTTTTGAGGATGAACTGCATCTTTGCTGCTTCACCTGTTGGGGAGAACCAGCGCAGAATGGTTATGTTGTGCGATTGGAATGATACGCAGTACAAAGAATTCTTTGTTCCCAAATGCAGTGTTACTAGGGAAAGCCAGATTCCACAGATGCAAGCGGAGGGGGGAAGCGGTCCTTTCTCTGACATGTCATGAGCTAGCAGAGAAAGGATTCAAGAACCATTGAAGTGAGAGAGCTTCTGAAACTCATTTGTACTTGGAATTGAAAATTCTGAAGCTCTTCTAAGACTCTTCCTCCTAAGGGACATTTTTCTACTCCAGCCAGGGATAAGCTCACTGAGGCAGGGAATGTGAGCTGTCTGGCCACACAGCAAGCGATGGATTTTCTGGGCTTCTCGGACCAGGCCCACCAATGCTGTGCAAGGCAGCCTGGGTTTCATGTCAGTGGTTGGACTCGTTGTGGGAGGAGGACAGGAAAGGCAACTATAAGCCAAGGAAATGCTTGATTCAGGCAGACAAGGCCACACCAAGCTGCGAGACATTAATCTCCCGCGAAGAGGAGACCCACATGAATATTCTGAAAGGGAACCTGGGAGAACAATTCCCATAATGTACCATTGTACCCATGAGCCCTCAAGCACGCCTTTGACCTGGAGAAACAGTGGTTTAACTTAAAACTTGAGAGCAGATGTTTCTTCATCTCTGAATCCCTGAACCACTTACCAGTGTGACACCTCAGCTAATGCCAGGGAAGGTCGCTGACAAAGGCCAAATCCTTCTGAGAGCTTCAAGGCAACACTGGGCCAAGTGTCAAGTATTCTTACTCTTTGTTGTTAAAGACTAGGAAATACCCAATCTAGGAAACTCCAGTGGTAATCTCGGGCCTCATGGCACAATCACCTTAGAATTTTGATTCAGAATTAAAATTGTAGAAATGTACCTTAAAATAGTCATGGGCATGCAAAAATGTGGCTCTTGAGGTATTTATTGCAGCACTCTTTCTGATGAAGGAAAATATGAACATTCTAACTCTCAAACAATAGGAAAATGATTGGGTAAATATTGGTACAGTGGAAAGATGAGATGTTATGTAGATATTAAAAATAATATGAGGACGATTATTTAGTGAAATGGGGACCTACAATGTGGTTAGTTGGGAAAATGTTTCAAATTACTATACCTGTAAACTGTCGGACACTTCCCAGGCACTGTGCTAAACCTCTCATTTGTTACCTACAACAACCCCGGGAGGAGTGGACTGCCATGACCCCCAGGACACCAAGAGGTGAATGTAGTGTCCAAGGGCACACAGCTGGCAGGTGGTGTAGCCAAATGTAAACTTTGACACCTGAGGCCAAGACCCTGAATTCTTAACCACTAAACTCCATCAAATATATAATCTTAGATGTACCCCGAGTTCCACAGTGATAAAAATGAAAGCAAACCCTGAAATGCTGTACAGCTTGGAGGATGCAGTATAAAAGAATTCTTTGAACACCGTGTTTTCAAGTTCTAACTTAAAAGCGGAAAATAAATTCACACAGAAGTAAACATATCACGAGGATAATAGTGATTAATAACCCATGTCTTAGCCTCATGCCTTCATCATGACGAGTCTGTGGCTTTCTGGCTTACGTGGAGGGAACAAGCATGGGGCCTGCCTCAGGGAGGGCTGGGGCGTGGGGGGTGAGGGCGGGTGGAGGAGGGAACCATGAGCAGGCCCTGCTTCTTCTTCTGTGCCATCTCCAAATGGAGTCATACATCCAGGCACAGAGGTGTCATGCCAGGGTGGAGTTAAGTTGTGCATCCTACAATATTGCTGGTAAGATGTAATCATTTATATGGACCATGAGTTTGGTAAGTTTATTTGTACTTATTTAAATACCCCATAAGACTTAGGGTAGGGAGTGGCCTGGACCTTTACTGATCTAGAGGAACCCCGAATAAGCCAGCAGTTCATTGATTTAAGTTATATGACTTTGAACCTGAGAATCCCTATGACCCACACCAAGAGCGTGTCAGACATGGTTCAGATGAGTAAAAGTGCACTGAAAATTATGGTCCATTTGACCAAGGGGAAACACCCTACATGATTGTCAGTGGTCTATCGCCTACCACATTATTCCCATAATTTATCTCTTTCTCTCTCTTTCGCACCTCATTCATCCATTACAATGTGCAGCCATAATGAAATAAAAATACCTATAATATCTGAATTTCACTACTTTGCAAGCTCCTCAATGATTGGGAGACCTCAAGACTTTTTTGAATTTTCCTTCCCAGCAAGATAGTTTCAACAGCCTTCCTAGGAGTGGCCTACTTGCCATGGCCTCATGCCTCACTCTTATATAGCCACACCTGTAGGAGGGTCATGTTTATGAAACATTTCCTAAATTTATTGCACCCTGGAGCTTTTGTTCTCAGATTCTCTCTAAGACTTCATTTCCATGAAACTCCCGTGGAAACATGGGAGTTCCCTTTGGAAACATGGGAGTTCCCCATGACCTCTCCAGCTCTGACAGTCTGGCCTCTATTGGTGAAGGCAAGTGGATGAAATGGCAATGTTTCCCAGGCATGGAAGAGAAGCCATCCACAGAGGCCAGAGAGTCATCACTGTGATCCTAAGTAAGGAACTGGATAGGTGTGGTCTGAGGTCATCCATTTCATGTCCTTCCCAATGGCTACCCAGGCTCTCCCTTGTTATATGTCCATTCCCCTTTTGGGAGGATCACCATGATTCATATGAGGGGGTGGCCTCATCCTGGTCTTTGAAGACCATATGTTATAGTGCTATATGAATGATCCACAGGTGGCCTCTGTGTATTAGTCCCCATGTTGTTTATTTCTTCACTGCAGGCTGAGATCCATTATGTCCAAAGCCTACTGGGTTCTAACTCAAAGTTTTATACATCTAATTATTTAAAAAATAGCCCAAACAAGATTTTTAGCCACTTATAATCTGTATGCTTTGAATACCTCATCAAGCCTCACCTCACATCTGCTGGCCTTTGATGAAAGAGAGCCTGTGGTTATAAGACCCCCAGTTGTTCCAGTCTTTCAGAATTCTCTGACCCAGAGACTCCCACACACCTAAACAGGTAGGCCCCTCTCAGGCCCCCTTCTTTTCCAGGAGTTCTCTTTCTCTCTTTCTTTCTGGGTGGTAGGCCCTCTGCTCACCATAGCCAATGGACAGTCTCATTCTGTGTGGGAACTTGCCTCTCATGCAACCCTGTCCAAGTGTCTTGATAAAGTTTGTTGCCTGTTACTGCTTCTTATGGTCAAATTTTTTCCTAGATCACCCCAAGACCCTTTAACAAACCCATATAGAGAGGTAAGGCATAGAGGAACATTGGAGCTGGTACACAGAGATATAGCGATACCACTGGGATTCATGCTGCAGAGAAGGACGGGCATCCCCCAGAGAAGCAGAAGCATTCTGTAGCTATCATCACTGGCCATCCCAGATTCCTCAAATAATCCAAATGAAGAGTTTCCTCCAGAGAACCCAGGGTGAAAGTCGTAGACATGAAGCACCAGGGGGCCCCCAACTTGAAAAGCACCTTCACACCATCAAGCTGAGGGAGAAGATCAGTTATGAGGCTGGATGATGGACTGCTCAGTTATGGAGCTAAGGAAAATAATGACCTGCACATTAACCTGTGCATAGACTTAATGGTAGTCCACCAGAGCCCAACACTCTGTGCATATGCCCCACTCAGGTGCCTGGGAGAGCCTTTTTTCATGCAACAATTCTAGCAGCTGGTCCCTAACCCTTACTCTATACACAGTTTTATGTGTGAATACTGCAGTAGAGCTAAAACTGGCTGTTAACAACTGCACGCTGAAGCATCAGTTCCCAGTCTACACCAGTAGTTGCTTCTATAAAAGCCATACAGTTAGTTTTACTAAGGTCTCTGGACTTTGCTGGCTTCTTTCATGATGGCAGAGTAGGCAGGAGATGCCTAAGTGTTTTTTGTATCCCAGGCCATCCACAGTCAACATCAGACTCTGGGAGAAGGGTATTTTGAACATCTTAACCTCAACTAGGTGAAGAGAAGAAAAACCAAAGGCTCTTAAAACAGTATTTATTCAATAGCTATTTATTGACCAGCTACTGCCAGCCAAGAGCAAGCAGTCACTTGGCCTCTTCAATCTTTATTAAATGCAAAAATAGCCACAAAAGCTTCGTATTCCTATACACATGCCTCTCTGCAACATAGCGTTCATGTTCCCACATGAAAAGGTGAAGTCTATTCCTCCATTCCTTGATTCTGGACTAGGCACAGTGACCTGCTTTGGCCAATGGGACATTAAGAGTATGACATAGGCAGAGACTTAAATGGCACTTGGTCATTGAGGCTTGCCCGCTTCCTGCTGGATTCTGTTGCCCCATCATCTGAACAGGCCCAGGGAGGCCTGAGGGAGGCCTGCTGGATACTGACAGACCACCTGGAGAGCAATCCCAACCATCCCAGACAACCCAGCGGAGGCATGAGACATGTGAACCACCCCTGGAGAGGACAGCTGGTCCTTCCTCAGACCAGAAGGGGCACCAAACAAGGCCAAGCCAGCCCTCCGAATTTGGAAAAACAATTAACTTGGCTTTTTAAGCCACTATGTCCTGTGGTGATTCGCTACACAGCCAAAGGAACTGGTACACTAAGAATCCTAGAAGCCGGGCTTAGGTGCCAAACACTCTATACTCAGAGGCAGGACTCTGCCAGGGGTAAATGCAGTGTCCCTGCAGCAGCAGCCTGGCTCCACGCGCTCCTGCTGCTCGCAGCCTGGACGATGGGCTGGAGTCGTTTGCTCAGCAGCATCTTGGAGGAAGGAGAGTGGTGAGGTGAAAGAGACTGAGAAGATTCCTGAGGTTCTATGAGAATTGCTTCCAAGTGGAGACTTTCAGGTATTTCTGAGAATCTTGTGGTTCTAGGGAGAAGCCTGTGGGTCTCCAGGAGTCCTGGGTACCCATGGAGTGTGAGGTGCAGCACAGAGCAGGGCTTCTCAAACTAACGGAGATG
>NW_006290024.1:550494-551559 GCF_000327345.1 Myotis davidii | reverse complement strand
TCTCCCCCATCCCTCCCTTCTTCTCTCCCTCCCCCTCCCCCCTCCTGCTCTCCCTCCCCGCTTTTCTTCCTTTTTGTTTTTCTTCCTAATCCATCAGTCAATTACAGGATCCTGCTAGACATGCAAGATGGACACACCCACTGATCCTGCACTAGGATGTCGTGAAACATAAAACTGCTAGAGAAGTTTGTAAGTTCTTGTTCTCAATGTCTGTGCTTAGCTCACAGCAGCCCAGTAACAATCTGTGAGCTGGCTGTGGCCACATGTGTGGACCACACTTGAAGCAGCACTGCTGTCCAGAGGGCTGAGGCTGGCCCTATGGCACCCACAGTTCCTGGCCTGAACCACAAACTCTCCTCTATGGCAGGAGCCTGACTATTACAATTTTTTTTGAACACTGAACCAAAAGGCATTCTTCAAACTCCAATGTAATATCAAATAACAGGAAAAGAACCCTATCTTGGGAAAGACGCTGAATAATTAAAATAATAACTCTCAACATTTAGGACCTCCTTGGTTAGAAAAAGTAGTTGTAGTAAGAAGCATTGTTCTGCAACCACCTGTGAGCCACAGTCCAGAAGGTAGCGCTGAGCTGAGGGCCAGCCCTGCCCTGGATGCGGTGCAGGCGCTATTGGGCAGAGCTCCTGGGCTGTGGGACAGCACTCCAGTGCAGGATGATGCACCTATACCTGGGCAACTGTTCCCCCTCCATCCAGCTACATTTTCTTAACAACCTGCACACACTAGGAGTACAAAGGGTATCATGTCCAGGAAAAACTGCAGAGTGCTTAAGGAGTGTCCCTTGAAGCATCTTCCTGAGGGAGGGTCTTGAAGCATTAAAATGTTCTTCTTTATATATATATATATACACACACACACACACACACACATACACACTAGAGGCCTGGTGCACAAAATTCTTGCACTGGTGGGGAAGGTCCCTCAGCCTGGCCTACACCCTCTCACAATCCAGGACCCCTCGGGGGGTGTCTCCTCCAACTTGCTCCATGTTCCCCCTTGCATCCTGGAGCCTGAAAACTCTTTGGGTCTTGAAAACTGAGTGTT